>NC_140965.1:41607373-41624873 GCF_056783735.1 Eptatretus burgeri
CCTTTAATATTAAAACTTTTATGATAATCACTTAACCATTCTTTCTTTGGAGTTTCTTTCTCACATGCAAAAGGAAGATCTTTATGCTTATTATGAAGATCACTCGGGTACCTCAAATCAACTTCAAAATAATAACCTTCTTCTTCGTCATTCAATTCCTCTTGAGAAGAAATAACAATATTCATCAAAGCCTTTTCATAATTCTTTTCTTCCACCCACTCTAATTTACCATAAGGTAGAGATTGAGACATTGCCCATCCATACAAATTATTAGCATCAAAATACATCAAATAATTACTATCTTTTTCACTATCATAATTTGGGAGATATTTATTATTTGCTTTAGCATATCTTTTTGAACATACTTGTGATATTCCACCTCTCTTGGACTTCTCAATCATCAAAGCATATCCACATCACTGATTAAATCTATATCTTGTTTTGTCATTTTCAACATTGCACTCCTAGCTAAACCAGGAGCTGTGAAATAGTGGGCAGGATCTAATCCATAACAATTTTTATTATGACAGAGTGATCTAAAAGCTTCAAACACATCAGCTAACAATAAAACATCTGTTTTTAGATATAAATCGTGATATTCTCCAAGGTTCTTTATCTTAAATATTTTCCATATTTCTTGTGCGTGTTTATATTCCTTATCACTTATCTCTTCTTCATAAAGGTTATTATAGAAACTTTCTTTTGAAGGAAGTTGTGTTTCTTTAAATCTCATAAATGAATCCATATAATCATAAGGATAAATTCCCTTACTTGTAAGAATTTTCTCTTTACTTTGAATTTCATTCCTTGTTTGAATTTCCTCTCTCGTAAGAATTCCTTCTTTAATCAGAATTTCATCTTTAATCTGAATTTCCTCTTTAGTGAGAATTTCCTCTTTTGGAAAGAATGAATTAAGATTTGGAAAAGAGTCTGTGGAGCTTAGATTTGATGCGAGGTAGGCTAGTGGTGTTCCCATAAACTTGTAAGAATCTAAAAACCTAATACGAGTTATAGGTTTTGTGAATATCATTTTTGAAAATGAAATATACTTTTGACTTGTGTTTGTTATAGCAGAAATATTCCCGGTGTTTTTGAAAGTTCATTTATAAATAGATGTGTATCATAGTTGGCGCTGTTGTGAAGAAAGACTGGAATAAAAGAAGGTAATTTATAATTAAGATTACAACAGGAATGAGCGGGATCTATATATTTACCAGTAAGATGACAACGGTGTCGAACTTTAAACTCATTAATTTCCCCCTCACAAATATGACAGATATTGTTCATTCTAAATTCTAATTTTTCTTCTTTGGTTAATTTCATCGGTTCATTTGTTTCTTTCATTAATTTAGTGAGTCTTATACAATCCTTTTCTAATCGTTTTACAAACTCTTGTGAAGCATTTTTTCCACGATAATGTTCAAGTTTGTTATACTTTTCTCCAACAGATGATTTGATATAATAACAAAAACCACAAGGAATATGTTTTTGATATTTATTTGTATATGGTTCTTTTGGATTAGGAGAAGCAGTATTTATCTTTTAAGGATACATTCAAAATCAGCGTATATCACAAATGGGTGCATGATAGATTTATTATAATCTTCAAAATAAATCTTTTCACCAGGTTTAGGCATTGTAATTACAGCTGATTTATGATTACTACAATATTTTGAATGTTGTTCTAATCGTTCTTTTGTATGAAATGAATTAAGACATCGCTTACAAGGATATATTTTGTTTGCTGTTCTGAATACCTGAGAAGAGATTAATCTTGATAAATTATTGATGTATGTGTAATGTGAATTCTTTCCAACACTAAAATATAAAAGGTCAATGTGTGTTTCTTCATTTTTATAGTTGTTTGAAATTTTTAATATTTGAACTTTGTTTGTATCCGTTAATCCATATACATTAATAGAAAGATTATTCTTTTTCTCAAATTTAGGAATATCTGTTAATGGCATTGGGAATTTAAAATCTTTAATGTCCAAGGTATTCTCATATTTCATATATTGTTTTACTCTTTCTGAATTACATTTTGGTGGATGTAAGTGAGCAAGAACAGACCAGAGAAAACATTTATTATCATTGTTCTTAATATTAACAACTGCCTTCTTTAGTTTTATTTCTTTTGGTAATTCAATATAAGAAGAAGCTTTAAGAGGGTTTGATTTTAGAATGTGTATATCTAAAAAGATGACTTTTTTAATATTGAATCCACTTCCTACCACTGTATTATCAACATCCTCCTCTTGTCTTGATAGTTCTTCATAAACCCCACTATTCAAAAAATCTTGAAATGATGTTATAAAATGAAGATCTGTTCTCATATAAGGAGTTTGTTCTTCATCTTGTCTTTTCATATTCATTTTCACTCCCATATAAAACTTTAAAGTTTTTATTTCTTTTAATGTCTTTTTGATAAAATTTTCAACATCGGGTTTCACTATTTCAATTGATTCAGCTATTGATGATGGACTGGGTTCTCCAAATTGAAAAAATCCTTATTTTTATATGCCCTTTAAATGCCTCATCAGTGTTTTTAATATAATAGTCTCCCTTTACTTTAAACTCATTTTTCTTGTGTTTTTGTGATTGAAGATGTTGATTATAACTACTCTTCAAAACATCCTTTGAACAGATATCACAATGTTTTCTTTCCAACTCAAGAGGAGATATTTGATGAAATAGATTAAATGTGTGTTTGTTGGTTCGGAGGTGTTTTCTATAATGTTTATATTCGTGATTACAAACATCGCAGTACGTTGTATTCACCATATTTATAGAATAAAACTTTGCTTAAACTAAAATTTTCTTGATGAAAATTTCGTTTAATTTATAGGTGAATCTGTGCTTAAAAACATTTTATCCTCCAACTTTTTCACTTAATAAATACAATGTTTCAAGACACAAAAGACAAGTTTCAATCAATCTCTTCATCTGTTAAAGATACTGAGAAATATGTCAAGGATGTAAAATTGAACAAAGATAAATATAACAACTATTGGATAAAAACTATTATGGTAAATAATATGAGTTCTTCAATTTCCTTCAGTGGAAGGGCTTTTAGTATACCTGGTAGAACATCAATTAAAGTATCTCTAACAAAAGTTTCTCCTCTCCTTCTAGTAATATATTCAAAACTAGAAAAAGCAATGAAACAAGAAAAAGTATCAAAGAACAAAAACCTTATGGATGAAGCTTTAGAAAGAAAAGATAAGACCATCTGTAATATGCAAGGAGAAATTTGTATTTTTTTCAACAACCCTAAAGATGTAAATCTTGATGAAATAAAGGATGTTAATATATCAGGTGAAATGACATTTCGTTCAATAGTAGTTAACGATAATTTTAAAATTACCTTTAATATAAAAAATGTTATCGTTGAATCTGATAATGAAAAAAGTATATCGATATCGATGGTAATATACAACTGAAAGTACAGATGAATTTCAGTTTAAGTAAAGTTTTACTTTATAAATATGCTAGACTTTCCTGATTCTCCATATGACAAATTTGAGAATTGTCCTTATCGTGTGAAAGACAGGGATTAAACACAGAGTCAAAAGCCTATAAACAATGTATATTCTGTGATTATCTTCTAATTAATGATAATAAAAATATAAAAAGGAAAATAATTCTTTTAGATTTACACCAAAAATGAATTACTTTACAAGATTGATTAGAGAAATGAATGTAAAGTATGAGGATGATAACACACCTTTCCTTACAAGGAAGAAACTGAACGTATAAGAGAAATGTTCAAAGGATTGTTGTTGTATATTATTCATGGATGTAATTTTCAGGGAAATATCAACACAAGATATTGTATAAATAAAATAATGGATTATCTTGAAATTAAACCTGAACTTAGGATAAAATATAGAGCTTCTAAAAAGGCTAATAATAAATTAAATAACCTGTTTTTCAAATATATAAATGAATGATTTTTTACCTATTTGGGAAAATATGATTAAATTTAACAACCATAAATGTGTCCCAAATCAATTATGATGTCTCAGAGATGGTTGAAGTGGATGTGGAAAACCTGCTTACTTTTAAAAGTCCGCCTCAGTCCCAACTTTTTAGATTATGATTATTTAATAATTTTCACAAAGTCGAGTTTTCAACCAGAGTATCAACTACTCTCACAAGGTTTTAATGCTGGTCTTCAAAAAGAAGATATAATAGGTTTATTTAAACGTCAAAAAAACCTAAATGATTATAACATTGAAGATATAATTCAACTATTTTGTGATACACAGAGATGTAAGAAATCAAATCTTATAACTTGTATTCTTCGTGATAATAATACGGATGATATACCGCCTCCCCAAGATTTGGATAAATCAAAAAGAACCTCGTTATCTTTGATTGTGTTAATGAGAGAAACCAAACGGTAATGGACAGCTACTACACAAGAGGGAGACATTCTTCTTGTAATTGTATTTATCTTAGTCAATCGTACTTTCAACTTCCTCGTCGTTCCATCAGAAACAATGCTAATACTTTTATTTTATTCAAGTTAAATTCAATAGATATCAATAATTTTTTGGAGAGATAATTGTTCTACATTATGTAGTAAAAATAAATTTGAGAGGATTATATGAAGCACCAATGACTGAAAAATATAAATATATTGTTGTGAAACAAGATGAGATATTAAGGGATATATTTTTTGTTTTATAAACAATTACATATATAAATGACAACTATTATTATAAATCTTGTGGGTAAATCTGCTTCTGGAAAAAACTTTCATAAATCAAGGTTCTTGTGTAGTACAAATGAGAATATTGTAAATTTACTTAAAAACACCCCGTGATACGCATTGTATCAACAACAACTAGAGCAATAAGACCTGGAGAAGTAAAAGGTGAAGATTATCACTATATTTCAGTGGAGGAACATATGCGATTGAGGAATGAAGGACAAATATTTGAGGAGGTTTCTCTTGGTACAACAAAATATTCACATTGTAAGAGTGAGTTAAAGAAACTAAAATCTGGTGGTGTTGGGATATTAGAAACTAATCCAGAAGGAACGAGACAAATTATTAAATATCTGAGCAAGTGAAGATTTTATCATTCGGTTTTGATGTTGATGAAGAAACTCAACACAAACGTATGAAAAGCAGAGATGCAAGGATTAGTGAAGAAGAAATTACAACTCGCATTAATGTTAATAAAGAATTTGATGAAATATTTAAAGAAAAGGATTTATTTGAACACATCTACTTGAATGATGAAGAAAAGGAAAATTTCCCTGTTGATCTTTACAATTCATTAAATGATATTTTACAATAAATAAATGGATACAAAAGAAAGAGCAAGAAGATTTAAGGAACATCAAGAGTTGGTTTCAAAAGTTGTAAAACAACAGGAAGACATAAAGAAGAAACGCAGGACAGAAACTAACGGGCTAAGAAGCATTTGAAAAAAACAAGAGAAATTTTTTAAACCACTTTTAAAAACTTCCCAAGAAAAAATGAAAGATGTTTCCACAGTTCCCACAGTAGAATATACTCTCTAGAAAGCTTCAAATGTTAAAAGATTTCAGTCAAATGACGGAGGAAGAATTAGAGCATTTAGGAGAATTAGAATATGATGATGAAGGTTTATTTCAACAACTGGAAGAGATTAATCAACCCCCTGATTATATTGTGAATGCTGTTCAAAACAATGAATATTCAGCGGATTCAAAAACCAAAGCAGGACTCATTCCAACAGAACAACCAGCAATATTTCATCTTGTTCAAGAAAAGGTATTGATATTTAATGATGAATTAAGGTTCTTAAGTTCTGCTCAACCCCCTGTTACACTAACTCCGAGATTAATGTTTCTTCTCACAAAAGATGGAAGACAAGGTTCAACTGTGAGGGATGAATCAAAGTATATTGATAAACCATTGGATATGGAAAATAATGATGATAGAGTATATATTGATTTGCTGAACACTCTAAATTATAAGGTTATTCTTTCTGGTAAAAGTAGGAAGAATGAGAAGGAGAAACACATTATTCAGGCTTTAAGTATCCTTGGTTCAGGTATTAGTTTTCTTCCAAATGACCCATCGCAATTAGTTAATAGACTGTTATTGTTGTTCGGCAGTAAGAAGGCTGAAATAACAATTGTTTTAATGAAGCATCAGCCATTTTAGACCAGTTGATGAACATGAAAATAATTAATAAATCTCAATATAAAGACATTTTAACTCATATTAAATAAGATGAGAAGCACAATCCTGAGTTTTAATTTCACAACAAGCGACCACACATCTTCATTCCCATACCCACTACAACTTGACACAACAAAAGAATATGAGGCATCTTTATTGTCCATGGAGACTTATAATACCTTATTTAATATAACCGAGAAAAATGACAAGTTTAGTTATAATCCGGGAAGTGGATACAAAACGATAACAGTCTCACCGAGCATACGAGATTTCTCAAATATCTTCCGAAATTGCTCGTCTTATGAAAGAACAGGGTGATGAACCAAAATATTATTATAAACATTCAAAACATACTTCAAAATCAACGATTAAAGTTAAAAATAACTACAAGGTTGATTTCACAATTGATAATTCATTTAGAGAGTTATTAGGTTTCTCCTCAAAAAAGATTGAAACTAATGGGACGTTTTACAGTGATAATGTCATTCAAATATCCTCAGGAATAAATTCGGTGTTAATTCACTGTGATTTGATTGATGGTGCTTATAATGATGGATTAAAAACAAATACAATATTTTCATTCAGCGCATACTCAACCCCAATTGGTTATAAATTCAATATGGAGCCTAAAAATTTGGTTTATCTACCTGTGTCAGGAAAAACCATACACAGAGTAAATTTTAGGATAACCGACCAAGATAATCGTGTGATTTCTTTTAATGGAGAAGTTATATCCATCAGAATTCACCTACGTGAAGTTTTTCAATAAATAAATACGATGGTTATTGTGAGGAAGCACGAGTTGGGAAAATATAAAATAATTACAGGGGATGGGATGTTCCTTTCCCCGTACTACAAGGGTGAAGGTATGTATCTTGGTAGAGGATACTATAAACCTAAGAGACAAAGGGGTGTTGGACATCAATTTAGAGGAGATGGGATAATTGATACTCTCATGGGTATTGGTTCAACTATTCTTAAACATAAAGACCTAATTGGTTCAACTGCTTCTGCTGTGGGAAATGTAGCAGGTGCTGTAAAGAGTATAAAAGATGCTCAGAAAGAATCTCATAAATTACAAGCAATAAAAGAAATTAAGAAAGGTAAAACTCAGTTGTCCCCCCAAGAACGAGAGAAAATAATTCAAATACTTGGATCAGGGTTTCAAAAGTTTTAACATCTTTTTTCCTAAATAAATACAAGTATGGAAGCAATTGATAGTATCTATGATTTGGATGATACTATTATTATCTCAAACTCCACTAAAAAGAAGATTACTTCAAGGTAAATGCAATAACTGGAACAGACTGGAATACAAATGGTACAAAAAGTTTTGAAATAAATAATCAACAAACCTATTTGAATCTCTCCGAAAGTTTCTTGTTGTGTAAATTTAAATTCACTAAGGCTGGGAATAACACAAACGCTACACTTGTAAATGATTTCTTCTGGAAAATGTTTGATAGTGTGCGATTGTATATTGGAACACAAGAAGTTGAAGCGGTTGATTATGTCTCTGCTGTATCTGAAATGATGAAATTTACACTCTATACATTCAGTGATAGAATGGGAAAGGGGTCTGTCGAAGGTTTTATTCCTGATATGTCAACGGGAACAAACACAGACCCTGGATATATTCAAAAGGAAAGGAATGTATAATGATGATACAAAAGCAGAAAATAGTTTTACTGTGGCAGTTCCTCTTAAAGGTATATTTGGATTTTGTGATTATGATAAAGTTCTGTATGGTCTTAAAATTAGATTTCAACTACAAAGGAATGATAATGAAAATAGATTGCTTTTTGGTGTTGGTAATGCTTTTGGTGATCAGAATAAATTTGTAATTGAGGAGATGAGTTGGTATATCAGTGAATATACTCCTAATCTTAAAACAGAAGAGATGTTGAATCGAAGACTTAACTCAAAAACCACTCAGTGTATCATACCTCAAAAGAAGATGTCAACACGTTAAACTCAATCAAACTACTTACACGTGGAATTTGGGTGTTCTGGAAGGAAAGCCACGATATCTGTGGATGATTTTTAAAAGCCAGATGGTGATACTGCGACTGATAAGAATAATGCATTGAGTGATAATGCTAAGGTGAAACAACTTCTCGCTTTCTCTAGATGGAACATTTTATCCACGAGATAGATTGGAAAATTAATTGGGAAAAAATGATTTTGCTGAAGCATACAAGTCTTACCAAAAGGTGTGTGAAAGTAATGGAAATAAAGAACCTATTTTGGATATGACAGCATTTAAAAGTTTGTATACAATCTATACGTTTGACCTGAGCGCTCAAAAAGAAACTATAAAGTCTAATCGAGTGGATACTTCCCTATACATTGAAAGAGGAGAGAGTGAAGAAGTTGATACATATTGTTTGCTTTTGGAAGAAACAGAATTGCAGATTAATACAGATAATGGTGTGATGATTAGTCTCACATAATTTTTTTTTGTTAAATAAATGAGTGGCAAAGTACCAACTGGGGTATATGTTAATCAAATCAATCTTCATAAACTATCATCTTGTGTTCAAAATCAAAAGCCTTGTACGATTAACGTTAATACAATTCAGAGAAAAGGAGCAGTAAGAATTGATGTTTTGCTCACAAGAGAACAGGTTAAAATCTTGAATGACACTGGCTCACTTAAAATTAAAATGACAAAACCAATGTTGAAAAAATATTCAATAAGAGAGACGAGTGGTGGATTTCTCCCATTTCTAATTCCTTTATTTGCTGGTTTAAGTGCGGTTGGAGCATTGACGGGTGGTATTTCAACAGCGGTCAAAACTGCCAACGAAAGGAAGGCTCAACTCCAGGCTCAAAAAGAATTGGAAAGACATAACAAAGAGTTGGAGAAACAAATTAGTGGAAGTGGTGTAATTGTAGATTTTGCTGAAAAACTTGAAGGTCTGCCTGATAAAGCGAGATTGTTAGTTGGAGATATGCTTTCTTCTATAGCACAAGCAGGTGTAAAATTAACGAAAAGAGGTAATGGATTATATCTTTCTAATAAATAAATGAGCATTGATGAGTGGTTGAAAGAATTTGGAAAGAATACAACATCAAATTTACAACTTACCAAATATTGTAAGAAATTAAAAATTCATAATGTGGTTATTTGTATGAGAGATGAATTAACAAATGTGTCGAAACATACAAAGAATATTATTATGAACTTAGAAGATAATGATGGGAACGGTTCTCATTGGGTTTGTATTTTTAATAGTCAAGACAAATATTATTTTGATAGTTTTGGTCTTCCACCACCTGTTGAAGTCATAAAATTCTTACAGAATGGTGTTTATCAAACATTTCAAGTCCAAGAATTAAATTCCAAGTGTTGTGGTCAATTATGTCTATATGTGTTATTTCAACTCAACAAAAATAAAAAATTTTATGATATTATTTTTAATCTAATATAAATGACTTATGTTGGTAAAGATGGTTCTATCTTTGGTGTATCTCAAGAACTGGATATTGATTTATCAAATTATTACACAAAGGCACAGGCTGAACGACATAAATATAATATAAACAAAAATATTAACATGAAAAATGCTTATAAATTAAAAAATTATCCAAGCCCGACTGACGCGAATGACTTGGTGAGATTAAGCGATTTATCACAATATATATACTTAAATAAAACGGCTGTGTATTCTAAAGATACAGAAGTGTTGATATTATCTCCAGGTCATACAGAATTCACAGTTCGAATTAAAATAAATTTTTATAAAGAAGGGCGTATCGTTTGTATGAGAATAGAACAATGGGGGTATGATATGAATGATTTAGGGTATAATTGGTCATTTAAAATTAACCTCGAAGACCTGGAACAATTAAATCAGTCTCGTAAGGAAGAATATTATCCACTTGGTATCGAGAATGAGTTTTGTGGAGCCACGATTAGTAAACAACAAATAAAAGAATTTAATAAGGGTAAATATAATAATGGTTTTGCCCTTGTTTATCTCATGAAAACAGAAAAAACAGGATTATATATAATAAGTAAGGAAATACAAAATGATTTAACTATGGGAAGATGGGGAGGTGTTTCGTGCCATAATATTATTCTAACATATATTTCTAATACATAAATGACAGCAAGAAGGCTTCAAGAAAATTATCATTTCTGTGTTCAAGCATACCTTCAAGAAAAGGGTATTCGGTATTTTAATAAATATGTTCTACAACATAAGAATGAGGTATTTTCAATAAAAGATTGGCATTATGCTGATGTTGATAAACCAACAACTTTAGATTTAATTAGAATGTTAAATAATGAAAAAATTATAAGGTTAAGAAAAGGTAAGGCTCTTTTAGAAATTCAAAATAAATTTTATTGGTATCCTGTTGTAAAAAAAATTATTTTGGATACAGGAATAACAAGAAATCCTGATGAATATATGTATAATATTCTATGGGGTGTAAACGATTCAAGTATAGTAAGGGATGAGGAAGGAGTTGAAGAAGAGAGGGAAGAGGAGGAGAGAGAGAAGGAGGAAAGAGAGAAGAGAGAGAGGGAGGAAAGAGAGAAGAGAGAGAGGGAGAAGAAAGAGAAGGAGGAAAAGGAGAAGAGAGAGAAGGAGGAAAAAGAGAAGAGAGAGAGGGAGGAGAGGGAGAAGAAAGAGAAGGAGGAAAAAGAGAAGAGAGAGAGTGAGGAAAGAGAGAGAATAAATAAATATTATAGTATGGAAACCAGTGAGATTCAAAAACGAATAGAGGTATTACAGAAAATAACTCAACCCACCGAGGAGGAATACAAAGAATTAACAAGTCTATTTGCAATACTTTCAACAAAACTATTAGCATCGTCAAGCTATTCATTTTAATTCAAGTTTTTTCTTAAATAAATGGAGGAGAGAGTGAAGGCATTTCTAAGGATTCTTTATGTTTTAAAAATTAAGATTCAAATGTGCATGTTGGAAACTAAAAAGGTTTTTGCACTCTGCAGAAATTTTTCTCATAAATAAATGAGTTATTGTCTCAAATGTAAAAAAAAAACTAATACTAAAAATATTTCATATATTAAAAGTAAAAATAACAGGGTTATACAAAAAGGTATATGTTCGGTGTGTGGTTCAAAAAAAAAAATCAATTTATCTCCAAACACAAACTCGGAGGAGATATACAAAAGTTTTTATCAGGAAGTAAATTTACAACTACTGGAATACCAGGGGAATTACATCTTCCAGGGTATTCTTTCTGTGGTCCAGGCACAAACTTGGATAAAAGATTAGATGAGGCAAACAATCCTAAATCCTGGAGTGAACCAATCAATAGAGTTGATGAAGTGTGCATGAGACACGATATTGATTATGGGAATACCACAACGTTGGAAGAAAAGCATGAAGCCGATAGAGAAATGTTGTATAATTTGTCTCTGATACAAAATCCAACCTTGAGAGAAAAAGTTGATAGGTTCATCGTGAAGAAGATGATTAGTGCTAAATTGAAACTTGGACTTGGAAATTCAAAAAACTTATAGGCTCTAATGATGCCATTAAGACTGAAGAGCAATTAGCTGATGAATTACATAAACCAATATTCACAAAGTTTCAGAGAAGGAAAGTTTATTCCAAGGAAGTTGATTATATCTGGTCTGCTGATTTGATTGAACTCAATAATGATAAGGGGTACAAGTATGCTTTAACCGTTATTGATTTGAGGAGTAGATATGCGTGGGTTGTCCCTTTAAAAACAAAACAGGTAATACTCTTATGTTAGCTTTTCAACAGATATTTAATAAAAGTAAGAGAAAACCTAAAAAATTGTGGACTGATGAGGGTAGAGAGTTTTATAACAAGACATTTATGAATTTTCTAAAAAATAACAGTATTACATTATACAGTACCTTTAATGAAGGGAAGGCAGTTGTTGTTGAACGTTTTAATCGTACCTTAAAGAGAGACTATATAAAAAATTCACACAACTCGGTTCACAGCAATGGTCATCTTTTATTCAGGATATTGTGGATAAGTATAATGACACGATTCACACGTCAACGAATATGAAGCCATCAGAAACATTTACAAAATTAAAATATGAAAAAGAGATTAATGTCAGAAAACCGAAGTTCAAAGTTGGTGATATCGTAAGAATATATAGGTGGAAATCTCATTTTGAAAAGGGTTTTACTGAACGATGGACGAAAGAACTTTTTAAAATTGTTGATGTAATAGATACAGTTCCTTGGACTTATAAAATATATGATTTGGAAGGGGAAGAGATTTTAGGTTCATTTTATTCACAGGAATTACAAAAGACAAAACTAAGCAGATAATACACCTTTGTGGACACTCGAGGGTCAAGTCCGAGGTGTATAACAGTATATAATGTGTGTCAAGGGGGACGTTCTTAGATCTGTGAACCCCAAACACAGAATCCTCAACTGAATAGTCAAGGCTTAACTTTTGTTTGTGTGTGTGTGTGCAATGGGAGCAATAGGTTGGCGCTTCACTCCCTCCTACTATACACCGTTGTGGACACTCGAGGGCCAAGTCCGAGGTGTATAACAGTATATAATGTGTGTCAAGGGGGACGTTCTTAGATCTGTGAACCCCAAACACAGAATCCTCAACTGAATAGTCAAGGCTTAACTTTTGTTTGTTGATGTGTATGTGTGTGTGTGTCCCAACCCTCACATTCAAAATCTCAACCCCAACCCTCACATTCAAAATCTCAACCCCAACTCAATCCTCGCCCAACACAATGTCTTTTTCAAAATGAGATTTCCACCTATATATATATATATATATATATATATATATATATATATATATATATATATATATATATATATATATATATATATATATTTTACGTTTTTTTTTTCTTCTTCCAATTCTGTCTTTTAAGGCTTTCAGGTTTGATGACGTAGAAAGGGGGAGTAAGCCTGCACTTTCTTCCCAGAACTTTCTTGATCTTGCTCCCATCAAGCACCATCCGACAAAGAACTACATCGATAGGTTTAGATCCCAAAGAGTGATAGCAACTCCAAAAGTCTCCAAAATATAAATAAATAAAATAATAATAATAATAAATAAATAAATAAATAAATAAAAGCCCCCAAAAAAGTTTCAAGTGTCCAACATAAACCCAACTTTCCAAGTCTTCAAGGTATAACCACATTCCCGTTGAGTTTCCAAGATATGTATCACATTGTGAGTTATCAATCCAGAACCCACATTTCAAGTATTCAAAGTAAAACCAACTTACAAAGTCTCTTAAGGATAACTCATTTACTGATTTTTTCAAAAAATGTGAGTCTCCAAGGTAGGCCCCATATTTAGAACCATCTTGGCAGAACCCTTTTCCTGAGTCTCCAAGGTAGTTATTTAAACCATCAAGGCAGAACTCATTTACTGATTTTTTCAAAATTTGTGAGTCTCCAAGGTAGGCCCCATATTTAGAACCATCTTGGCAGAACCCTTTTCCTGAGTCTCCAAGGTAGTTATTTAAACCATCAAGGCAGAACTCATTTACTGATTTTTTCAAAATTTGTGAGTCTCCAAGGTAAAACTTGTATTCTGGCTCATCAAGGTATAACTTGTTCAGTGGGTATTGTCTTGATAACTCACAATGAGTACTATTGCTGTAAAACTCTTTTTCAGGATTTTGCTGGTCTCCAAGGTATAACTCTTTGGTTGGGTCATCAAGGACGAACTCGTTCTGTGGGTCTTGGTCGCTCATAAGGTCTTCAACCAAGCCAACAATTTCGCCCCAAGTTGTAGCAAAAGCAGTATTTTCATTTCGTATTTCAGACACAATTTCCTGTGAGAGAAAATAATAATGTATTAATTAAGTTATTTAATTATTAAATGAGTATGCTTCAATCAAAGTTTGAAAATAGGAAAATAAAAAATCTTACCTCAATAGATAAGAGGTTTGAATCCAGTTCATCAACTTGAAGGTTTAGTTCCATAGAAGACAGAGAGTTCCAAGGAACACCAAAGTCATCCCACTCAAGGTCTTCAACCAAGCCAACAATTTCCCCCAAGTTGTAGCAAAAGCAGTATTTTCAGATACAATTTCCTGTGAGAGAAAATAATAATGTATTAATTAAGTTATTTAATTATTAAATGAGTATGCTTCAATCAAAGTTTGAAAATAGGAAAATAAAAAATCTTACCTCAATAGATAAGAGGTTTGAATCCAGTTCATCAACTTGAAGGTTTAGTTCCATAGAAGACAGAGAGTTTGAGACAAGCACACAGAACACCATTGCCAGCAAGAACAAATGTTTAAAATGGAGCCTGGGTTTGAAGCTTTTATAGAGAAAGACTGGTGGGTGTGGTTTCCTTTGGAAATTCCCTGGGCAAGCCTAGGCAAGCCTTCATTGGGAAATTTTTCAAAACCATAACATCCTGTAATTTTCTAGTGATTTCTTTGTGAGTCAGAGATGAACTGGAAATGATGTAAGAGTGGGCGGGGCTTAGCAAAAGTAGGCGGAGCTTAGGAAAAGTGGGCGTGGCTTAGAAAAATACCTTATGAAAAGTGGGCGGAGCTTAGCAAAAGTGGGCGGAGCTTAGCAAAAGTGGGCGGGGCTTAGGAAAAGTGGGCGTGACTTAGAAAAAATACCTCATGAAAAGTGGGCGGAGCTTAGCAAAAGTGGGCGGGGCTTAGCAAAAGTGGGCGGGGCTTAACGAAAAGTGGGCGGGGCTTAACAAAAAATAACCTGTGGCTCAGGAGGTGGTCAGATGAGAGCATTAAGAGAAGTTTATCATTTCGTAATGGCACAAAAGGGGTATCTTAAAAAATATAAAGATTCAAATGTTTTGTTTGTCAATATTTTAGATGGGGATTATTGTGCAAAGAAAATTAAACTATTGAAGGAATTTGAGAATGAACAAATCTTTATAGGTTCAATGAGTGAGCTGTTCAACCCCCAGGTGTTCAATTCAATGAGGTTCAACCTCCAAGTTAAAAGGGGAGACAAATAAATATACCTTGGGATAAAAAGGGGATTTATTTTTAGGGAAAAAAAAAATAAATCGCTGAAAATCCCCCATTCATTTACATGGGGAAAAGTGAGCCAGAATCAGTATTCTTACCCTACTTACGACATCTTCTCAACACACGCAAGCAAGCAGCCGGGGAGACAATCGATCAGTTCCTGCAAGCTCTGAATCAGCTGGGAAAAGACGGCAGCTTCCGGGCCGTAAGCGCCGAGGAACACCGAAAGGAAGCCACACGGGAGGCATTCATCCAAGGACTCAGATCAGCCCACATACGGCAACGCTTACTAGAGAAAGCGCAACCCACTCTTGACAAGGTAGTCGATCAGGCACGAGCGATGGATACGGCTCAGCAGCAATCTGAGTCATTTGGGACACCGATGCTGCTAATGAACGCTGCTACGATGGGAACCCAAGGAACCCCACTGGCACAGACACAGCCAGACATAGGGGATGGAGAAACACCCGAGGAGCCGGATACCCAGGCCATGTCAAACTCCTCAGCAACTGCTCCGGTTGGTAAATGCTTCTTTTGTGGGTACAAAAGGCACCCTCGTCAAAAATGTCCCGCCAGAGATGCCACATGCATGAATTGCGACAAGAAAGGGCATTATGCCAGGGTATGTAAATCTACTCTAAGGAGAAATAAACCCACTTCTGCGGCTCTCTACTCGCAAAATAAATTAACTGCAGCCTCCCCGGGGAATCTATCCAAGGCTATCATCAACGTACGAATTAACGGGCATATGGCTGAGGCACTGATTGATACCGGTAGCTCTGAAAGTTTCGTCAACAGCTCGCTAGTGAAGGGCAGAAAATGGGTAATCCACCCGACTGACAATACGGTATGCATGGCCGCCACCTCACTATAATCCTGCGTACGAGGGTACTGCAATGTTGAATTGGACGTAAAAGGGTACACGCATCGGGATGTAAGGGTACTGGTGCTTCGTGATTTGTGCGCAGACGTAATTCTGGGTCATAATGTCCTCAAGCAGCACACGAGCGTCGAAATACCCTTTGGAGGAAGCAAACCTCGTCTAATTTTAAATGCGTTGACCACCGCGGAGGTGACGTCCCCCCAGCTGTTCGCTAACTTGTCGCCGGTCTGCAAACCGATAGCGATTAAATCGCGGCGATATACCACTGCTGACATGAATTTCATCACTTCAGAAACCAAGCGATTACTGGAAGAAGGAATTATAGAACCGAGCGACTCGCCATGGCGCGCACAGGTGTTAGTAACCAGCAGTCAGAACCATAAGAAACGAATGGTTGTCGATTATTCCCAAACGGTCAATCGCTTTACCCAACTCGATGCCTACCCCCTGCCGCGCATAGACGAGATGGTCGAACGCGTGGCCAATTATAAGGTATTCAGCACCATCGACTTGCGAAGCGCCTATCATCAAATTCCCATCCGAGAGGAAGACAAACCTTACACTGCATTCCAGGCAGGGAGGCGCCTCTACCAATTCAGGAGAATACCTTTCGGTGTCACGAATGGGGTAGCTTGCTTCCAACGGGTTATGGACGACATCATCTCAGATGAAAACCTCAAAGACACTTTTGTTTACGTGGATAATGTCACAGTGTGCGGTAGGGTTCAGGGGGAACATGATAGGAATCTAGACAGATTCTTGAGCATTGCTAGAAAATATAATCTGACTCTCAACTACGAGAAATGCGTATTCTCGGCAAGGTCAATTGACCTTCTCGGCTACACGATAGCCGACGGCACAATTAAGCCTGATCCTGAACGATTGCGCCCGCTCCGTGAGCTTCCACCACCTCAGGACTTGCAGACAATGCGCCGGGTGATCGGGATGTTCGCTTACTATGCGAGATGGATTTCGCAATACTCCGAGAAAATACATCCCCTAGTGCATTGCAAAAACTTTCCACCAGATGCCGCTGTTGTAAGAGCTTTCCACAACCTCAAGGATGATATCAGTAAGTCTGTGGTTTTATCGATCGACAGCTCGGTGCCCTTCGTGGTGGAAACCGACGCTTCAAATCACGCCATAGCTGCTACACTTAATCAGTCTGGGCGGCCGGTCGCGTTCTTCTCGAGAACTCTCTCTAGAAGCGAGCAGAGACACTCAGCGATAGAGAAGGAAGCGTACGCCATCGTCGAAGTGCTGCGGAAATGGAGACATTATTTACTGGGAAACCACTTCACGCTCGTTATGGACCAACGATCCGTGGCATTCATGTTTGATGGGAAAAATAATGGGAAAATTAAGAATGAAAAAATTATGAGATGGCGGATAGACCTAGCTTGCTACAGTTACGACATTGTTTACCGGCCCGGGAAGGAAAACCCTGCTGCAGATACCTTCTCTCGGGT
>NC_140965.1:41632373-41687373 GCF_056783735.1 Eptatretus burgeri
TTGTGCTTCCTGCATATGCACGGTTTGCCTCATGCATATTCGTTTTTTCCCTCGTGCATATTCATGTTTTGCTTCATGCATATTCTTGCTTTGCTTCATGCATGTGCATCGTTTGGCTCATGCATATTCATGTTTTGCTTCATGCATGTTAATGTTTTACCTTGTGAATATTCATGATTTGCTTCATACATATTCATGTTTTCCCTCATACATATTCATGTTTTCCTTCATGCATGGTTCATGTTTTACCTTGTGAATATTCATGTTTTCCCTCATACATATTCATGCTTTGCTTCATGCATATTCATGGTTTGCTTCATGCATGTTCATGTTTTGCTTCATGCATATCCATGTTTTGTTTCATGCATATCCATGTTTTGCTTCATGCATATTCGTGTTTTGCTTCATGCATATTCGTGTTTTGCTTCATGCATATCCATGTTTTGCTTCATGCATATTGATGTTTTGCTTCATGCATATCCGTGTTTTGTTTCGTGCATATCCATATCCATATTTTGCTTCATGCATATCCATGTTTTGTTTCATGCATATCCATATTTTGTTTCATGCATATTCGTGTTTTGCTTCATGCATATTCGTGTTTTGCTTCATGCATGTTCATCATTTGCCTCATGCATATTCCTTTTGTTCTTCATGCATATGCACGGTTTGCCTCGTGCATATTTGTGTTTTGGCTCGTGCATATTCATGATTGGCTTCATACATATTCATGTTTTCCCTCATACATATTCATGTTTTGCTTCATGCACATACTTGCTTTGCTTCATGCATGTGCATCGTTTGCCTCGTGCATATTCATGTTTTACCTTGTGAATATTCATGTTTTGCTTCATGTATATTCATGTTTGGCTTCATGCATATCCATGTTTTCCCTCATGCATATTCATGTTTTGCTTCATGCATGTTCAGCGTTTGCCTCGTGTATATTACTGTTGTGCTTCATGCATATTCATGGTTTGCTTCATGTATATTCATGTTTTTCTTCATGCATATTAATGTTTTGCCTCATGCATATCCATGTTTTTCTTCATGCATATTCATGTTTTCCTTGGGAATATTCATGTTTTGCTTCGTGCATATTCATGTTTTGCTTCATGCATATTCATGTTTCGACTCATGCATATTCATGTTTTTCCTTTGGAATATTCATATTTTGCTTCATGCATATTCAATAGTTTGCCTCGTGCATATTCTTGTTGTGCTTCATGCATATTCCTGGTTTGCTTCGTGCATGTTCATGTTTTTCCTCTTGAATATTCATGTTTTGCTTCGTGCATCTTCATGTTTTGCTTCGTGCATATTCATGTTTTGCTTCATGCACATACTTGCTTTGCTTCATGCATGTGCATCGTTTGCCTCGTGCATATTCATGTTTTACCTTGTGAATATTCATGTTTTGCTTCATGTATATTCATGTTTGGCTTCATGCATATCCATGTTTTCCCTCATGCATATTCATGCTTTGCTTCATGCATGTTAAGCGTTTGCCTCGTGTATATTACTGTTGTGCTTCTTGCATATTCATGGTTTGCTTCATGCATGTTCATGTTTTTCTTCATGCATATTCATGTTTTGCCTCATGCATATCCATGTTTTTCTTCATGCATATTCATGTTTTCCTTGGGAATATTCATGTTTTGCTTCATGCATATTCATGTTTCACCTCATGCATATTCATGTTTTTCCTTTGGAATATTCATATTTTGCATCATGCATATTCAATAGTTTGCCTCATGCATATGCTTGTTGTGCTTCATGCATATTCCTGGTTTGCTTCGTGCATGTTCATGTTTTTCCTCTTGAATATTCATGTTTTGCTTCGTGCATCTTCATGTTTTGCTTCGTGCATATTCATGTTTTGCTTCGTGCATATTCATGTTTTGCTTCATGCATCTTCATGTTTTGCTTCATGCATATTCATGTTTTGCTTTGTGCATCTTCATGTTTTGCTTCATGCATATTCATGTTTTCCTTCATACATATTCATGTTTTGCTTCATGCACATACTTGCTTTGCTTCATGCATGTGCATCGTTTGCCTCGTGCATATTCATGTTTTACCTTGTGAATATTCATGTTTTGCTTCATGTATATTCATGTTTGGCTTCATGCATATCCATGTTTTCCCTCATGCATATTCATGCTTTGCTTCGTGCATGTTCATCGTTTGCCTCGTGCATATTCCTGTTGTGCTTCTTGCATATTCATGGTTTGCTTCATGTATGTTCATGTTTTTCTTCATGCAGATTCATGTTTTTCCTTGGGAATATTCATGTTTTGCTTCATGCATATTCATGTTTCGCCTCATGCATATTCATGTTTTTCCTTTGGAATATTCATGTTTTACTTCATGCATATTCATGTTTTGCCTCATGCATATTCATGTTTTGCTTCATGCATATTCATGTTTTGCTTCATGCATATTCATGTTTTGCTTCGTGCATATTCATGTTTTGCTCCATGCATATTCATGTTTTGCTTCATGCATATTCATGTTTTGCCTCATGCATATACATGTTTTCCTTCATGCATATACATGTTTTCCTTCATGCATATTCATGTTTCGCCTCATGCATATTCATGTTTCGCCTCATGCATATTCATGTTTTGCTCCGTGCATATTCATGTTTTGCTTCATGCATATTCATGTTTTTCCTCATGCATATACATGTTTTCCTTCATGCATATTCATGTTTCGCCTCATGCATATTCATGTTTCGCCTCATGCATATTCATGTTTTGCTTCATGCATATTCACGTTTCGCCTCATGCATATTCATGTTTTGCTCCATGCATATTCATGTTTTGCTTCATGCATATTCATGTTTTGCCTCATGCATATACATGTTTTCCTTCATGCATATTCATGTTTCGCCTCATGCATATTCATGTTTCGCCTTATGCATATTAATGTTTTGCTTCATGCATATTCATGTTTTGCTTAGTGCATATTCATGTTTTGCTTCATGCATATCCATGTTTTGCTTCGTGCATGTTCATGTTTTGCTTCTTGCATGTTCATGTTTTGCTTCATGCATATCCATGTTTTGCTTTATGCATATTCATGTTTTGCTTCATGCATGTTCATGTTTTGCTTCGTGCATGTTCATGTTTTGCTTCATGCATATCCATGTTTTGCTTAATGCATATCCATGTTTTGCTTTATGCATATTCAAATTTTGCTTCATGCATGTTCATGTTTTGCTTCGTGCATCTTCATGTTAGGCTTCATGCATATCCATGTTTTGCTTCATGCATATCCATGTTTTTCTTAATACATATCCATGTTTTGCTTTATGCATATTCATGTTTTGCTTCGTGCATCTTCATATTTTGCTTTGTCCATATCCATGTTTTGCTTCATGCATATCCATGTTTGCTTCGTGCATATCCATGTTTTGCTTCGTGCATATCCATATTTTGCTTCGTGCATATCCATGTTTTGCTTCGTGCATGCCCATGTTTTGCTTCATGCATGTCCATGTTTTGCTTCATGCATCTTCATGTTTTGCTTCGTGCATGTTCATGTTTTGCTTCGTGCATATTTATGTTTTGCTTCATGCATGTTCATTTGCCTCGTGCATATTCTTGTTGTGCTTCATGCATATTCCTGGTTTGCTTGGTGCATCTTCATGTTTTTCCTCTTGAATATTCATGTTTTGCTTCGTGCATCTTCATGTTTTGCTTCGTGCATATTCATGTTTTGCTTCATGCACATACTTGCTTTGCTTCATGCATGTGCATCGTTGGCCTCGTGCATATTCATGTTTTACCTTGTGAATTTTCATGTTATGATTCATGTATATTCATGTTTGGCTTCATGCATATCCATGTTTTCCCTCATGCATATTCATGTTGCTTCATGCATGTTCAGCGTTTGCCTCATGCATATTCCTGTTGTGCTTCATGCATATTCATGGTTTGCTTCATGCATATCCATGTTTTTCTTCATGCATATTCATGTTTTGCCTCATGCATATCCATGTTTTTCTTCATGCATATTCATGTTTTTCCTTGGGAATATTCATGTTTTGCTTCGTGCATCTTCATGCTTTGCTTCATGCATGTTCAGCGTTTGCCTCATGCATATTCCTGTTGTGCTTCATGCATATTCATGTTTGGCTTCATGCATATCCATGTTTTCCCTCATGCATATTCATGCTTTGCTTCATGCATGTTAAGCGTTTGCCTCGTGTATATTACTGTTGTGCTTCTTGCATATTCATGGTTTGCTTCATGCATGTTCATGTTTTTCTTCATGCATATTCATGTTTTCCTTGGGAATATTCATGTTTTGCTTCATGCATATTCATGTTTCACCTCATGCATATTCATGTTTTTCCTTTGGAATATTCATATTTTGCATCATGCATATTCAATAGTTTGCCTCATGCATATGCTTGTTGTGCTTCATGCATATTCCTGGTTTGCTTCGTGCATGTTCATGTTTTTCCTCTTGAATATTCATGTTTTGCTTCGTGCATCTTCATGTTTTGCTTCGTGCATATTCATGTTTTGCTTCGTGCATATTCATGTTTTGCTTCGTGCATCTTCATGTTTTGCTTCATGCATATTCATGTTTTGCTTCATGCATATTCATGTTTTGCTTCGTGCATATTCATGTTTTCCTTCATACATATTCATGTTTTGCTTCATGCACATACTTGCTTTGCTTCATGCATGTGCATCGTTTGCCTCGTGCATATTCATGTTTTACCTTGTGAATATTCATGTTTTGCTTCATGTATATTCATGTTTGGCTTCATGCATATCCATGTTTTCCCTCATGCATATTCATGCTTTGCTTCGTGCATGTTCATCGTTTGCCTCGTGCATATTCCTGTTGTGCTTCTTGCATATTCATGGTTTGCTTCATGTATGTTCATGTTTTTCTTCATGCAGATTCATGTTTTTCCTTGGGAATATTCATGTTTTGCTTCATGCATATTCATGTTTCGCCTCATGCATATTCATGTTTTTCCTTTGGAATATTCATGTTTTACTTCATGCATATTCATGTTTTGCCTCATGCATATTCATGTTTTGCTTCATGCATATTCATGTTTTGCTTCATGCATATTCATGTTTTGCTTCGTGCATATTCATGTTTTGCTCCATGCATATTCATGTTTTGCTTCATGCATATTCATGTTTTGCCTCATGCATATACATGTTTTCCTTCATGCATATTCATGTTTCGCCTCATGCATATTCATGTTTCGCCTCATGCATATTCATGTTTTGCTCCGTGCATATTCATGTTTTGCTTCATGCATATTCATGTTTTTCCTCATGCATATACATGTTTTCCTTCATGCATATTCATGTTTCGCCTCATGCATATTCATGTTTCGCCTCATGCATATTCATGTTTTGCTTCATGCATATTCACGTTTCGCCTCATGCATATTCATGTTTTGCTCCATGCATATTCATGTTTTGCTTCATGCATATTCATGTTTTGCCTCATGCATATACATGTTTTCCTTCATGCATATTCATGTTTCGCCTCATGCATATTCATGTTTCGCCTTATGCATATTAATGTTTTGCTTCATGCATATTCATGTTTTGCTTAGTGCATATTCATGTTTTGCTTCATGCATATCCATGTTTTGCTTCGTGCATGTTCATGTTTTGCTTCGTGCATGTTCATGTTTTGCTTCATGCATATCCATGTTTTGCTTTATGCATATTCATGTTTTGCTTCATGCATGTTCATGTTTTGCTTCGTGCATGTTCATGTTTTGCTTCATGCATATCCATGTTTTGCTTAATGCATATCCATGTTTTGCTTTATGCATATTCAAATTTTGCTTCATGCATGTTCATGTTTTGCTTCGTGCATCTTCATGTTAGGCTTCATGCATATCCATGTTTTGCTTCATGCATATCCATGTTTTTCTTAATACATATCCATGTTTTGCTTTATGCATATTCATGTTTTGCTTCGTGCATCTTCATATTTTGCTTTGTCCATATCCATGTTTTGCTTCATGCATATCCATGTTTGCTTCGTGCATATCCATGTTTTGCTTCGTGCATATCCATATTTTGCTTCGTGCATATCCATGTTTTGCTTCGTGCATGCCCATGTTTTGCTTCATGCATGTCCATGTTTTGCTTTATGCATATTCATGTTTTGCTTCATGCATCTTCATGTTTTGCTTCGTGCATGTTCATGTTTTGCTTCGTGCATATTTATGTTTTGCTTCATGCATGTTCATTTGCCTCGTGCATATTCTTGTTGTGCTTCATGCATATTCCTGGTTTGCTTGGTGCATCTTCATGTTTTTCCTCTTGAATATTCATGTTTTGCTTCGTGCATATTCATGTTTTGCTTCATGCACATACTTGCTTTGCTTCATGCATGTGCATCGTTGGCCTCGTGCATATTCATGTTTTACCTTGTGAATTTTCATGTTATGATTCATGTATATTCATGTTTGGCTTCATGCATATCCATGTTTTCCCTCATGCATATTCATGCTTTGCTTCATGCATGTTCAGCGTTTGCCTCATGCATATTCCTGTTGTGCTTCATGCATATTCATGGTTTGCTTCATGCATATCCATGTTTTTCTTCATGCATATTCATGTTTTGCCTCATGCATATCCATGTTTTTCTTCATGCATATTCATGTTTTTCCTTGGGAATATTCATGTTTTGCTTCATGCATATTCATGTTTTGCCTCATGCATTTCCATGTTTCGCCTCATGCATATTCATGTTTTTCCTTTAGAATATTCATGTTTTGCTTCATGCATATTCATGTTTCGCCTCATGCATATTCATGTTTTTCCTTTGGAATATTAATATTTTGCTTCATGCATATTCAATAGTTTGCCTCGTGCATATTCTTGTTGAGCTTCATGCATATTCCTGGTTTGCTTCATGCATGTTCATGTTTTTCCTCTTGAATATTCCAGTTTTGCTTCGTGCATAGTCATGTTTTGCTTCATGCATATTCATATTTTGCTTCATGCATATTCATATTTTGCTTCGTGCATATCCATGTTTTGCTTCGTGCATATCCATGTCTTGCTTTGTGCATCTTCATGTTTTGCTTCGTGCATATCCATGTTTTGCTTCATGCATATTCATGTTTTGCTTCATGCATATTCATGTTTTGCCTCATGCATATACATGTTTTCCTTCATGCATATTCATGTTTCGCCTCATGCATATTCATGTTTCGCCTTATGCATATTAATGTTTTGCTTCATGCATATTCATGTTTTGCTTAGTGCATATTCATGTTTTGCTTCATGCATATCCATGTTTTGCTTCGTGCATGTTCATGTTTTGCTTCGTGCATGTTCATGTTTTGCTTCATGCATATCCATGTTTTGCTTTATGCATATTCATGTTTTGCTTCATGCATGTTCATGTTTTGCTTCGTGCATGTTCATGTTTTGCTTCATGCATATCCATGTTTTGCTTAATGCATATCCATGTTTTGCTTTATGCATATTCAAATTTTGCTTCATGCATGTTCATGTTTTGCTTCGTGCATCTTCATGTTAGGCTTCATGCATATCCATGTTTTGCTTCATGCATATCCATGTTTTTCTTAATACATATCCATGTTTTGCTTTATGCATATTCATGTTTTGCTTCGTGCATCTTCATATTTTGCTTTGTCCATATCCATGTTTTGCTTCATGCATATCCATGTTTGCTTCGTGCATATCCATGTTTTGCTTCGTGCATATCCATATTTTGCTTCGTGCATATCCATGTTTTGCTTCGTGCATGCCCATGTTTTGCTTCATGCATATTCATGTTTTGCTTCGTGCATGTTCATGTTTTGCTTCGTGCATATTTATGTTTTGCTTCATGCATGTTCATTTGCCTCGTGCATATTCTTGTTGTGCTTCATGCATATTCCTGGTTTGCTTGGTGCATCTTCATGTTTTTCCTCTTGAATATTCATGTTTTGCTTCGTGCATCTTCATGTTTTGCTTCGTGCATATTCATGTTTTGCTTCATGCACATACTTGCTTTGCTTCATGCATGTGCATCGTTGGCCTCGTGCATATTCATGTTTTACCTTGTGAATTTTCATGTTATGATTCATGTATATTCATGTTTGGCTTCATGCATATCCATGTTTTCCCTCATGCATATTCATGCTTTGCTTCATGCATGTTCAGCGTTTGCCTCATGCATATTCCTGTTGTGCTTCATGCATATTCATGGTTTGCTTCATGCATATTCATGTTTTTCTTCATGCATATTCATGTTTTGCCTCATGCATATCCATGTTTTTCTTCATGCATATTCATGTTTTTCCTTGGGAATATTCATGTTTTGCTTCATGCATATTCATGTTTTGCCTCATGCATTTCCATGTTTCGCCTCATGCATATTCATGTTTTTCCTTTAGAATATTCATGTTTTGCTTCATGCATATTCATGTTTCGCCTCATGCATATTCATGTTTTTCCTTTGGAATATTAATATTTTGCTTCATGCATATTCAATAGTTTGCCTCGTGCATATTCTTGTTGAGCTTCATGCATATTCCTGGTTTGCTTCATGCATGTTCATGTTTTTCCTCTTGAATATTCCAGTTTTGCTTCGTGCATAGTCATGTTTTGCTTCATGCATATTCATATTTTGCTTCGTGCATATTCATATTTTGCTTCGTGCATATCCATGTTTTGCTTCGTGCATATCCATGTCTTGCTTTGTGCATCTTCATGTTTTGCTTCGTGCATATCCATGTTTTGCTTCGTGCATATCCATGTTTTGCTTCATGCATATTCATGTTTTGCTTCATGCATGTTTATGTTTTGCTTCGTGCATCTTCATGTTTTGCTTCATGCATATCCATGTTTTGCTTCATGCATATCCGTGTTTTGCTTTATGCATATTCAAGTTTTGCTTCATGCATGTTCATGTTTTGCTTCATGCATATCCATGTTTTGCTTCATGCATATCCATGTTTTGCTTCATGCATATCCATGTTTTGCTTCATGCATATTCATGTTTTGCTTCGTGCATCTTCATGTTTTGCTTCATGCATATCCATGTTTTGCTTCATGCATATCCATGTTTTGCTTCATGCATGTTCATGTTTTGCTTCATGCATGTTCATGTTTTGCTTCGTGCATATCCATGTTTTGCTTCATGCATGTTCATGTTTTGCTTCATGCATAGCCATGTTTTGCTTCATGCATATCCATGTTTTGCTTTATGCATATTCATGTTTTGCTTCATGCATATCCATGTTTTGCTTTATGCATATTCAACTTTTGCTTCATGCATGTTCATGTTTTGCTTCGTGCATCTTCACGTTTTGCTTCATGCATATCCATGTTTTGCTTCATGCATATCCATGTTTTGCTTCATGCATATCCATGTTTTGCTTCATGCATATTCATGTTTTGCTTCGTGCATCTTCATGTTTTGCTTCATGCATATCCATGTTTTGCTTCATGCATATCCATGTTTTGCTTCATGCATGTTCATGTTTTGCTTCATGCATGTTCATGTTTTGCTTCGTGCATATCCATGTTTTGCTTCATGCATGTTCATGTTTTGCTTCATGCATAGCCATGTTTTGCTTCATGCATATCCATGTTTTGCTTTATGCATATTCATGTTTTGCTTCGTGCATCTTCATATTTTGCTTCGTGCATATCCATATTTTGTTTCATGCATATTCATGTTTTGCTTCATGCATATCCATGTTTTGCTTAGTGCATATTTATGTTTTGCTCTGTGCATATTCATGTTTTGCTCTGTGCATATTCATGTTTTGCTTCATGCATATCCATGTTTTGCTTCGTGCATGTTCATGTTTTGCTTCGTGCATCTTCATGTTTTGCTTCATGCATATTCATGTTTTGCCTCATGCATATTCATGTTTTGCTTCATGCATATCCATGTTTTGCTTTATGCATATTCAAGTTTTGCTTCATGCATGTTCATGTTTTGCTTCTTGCATGTTCATGGTTTGCTTCATGCATATCCATGTTTTTCTTCATGCATATCCATGTTTTGCTTCATGCATATCCATATTTTGCTTCATGCATATCCATGTTTTGCTTCGTGCATCTTCATATTTTGCTTCGTGCATCTTCATATTTTGCTTCGTGCATATCCATGTTTTGCTTCGTGCATATCCATGTTTTGCTTGGTGCATATCCATGTTTTGCTTCGTGCATATCCATGTTTTGCTTCATGCATATCCATGTTTTGCTTTATGCATATTCATGTTTTGCTTCGTGCATCTTCATATTTTGCTCCGTGCATATCCATGTTTTGCTTCATGCATATCCATGTTTTACTTCGTGCATATTCATGTTTTGCTTCGTGCATATCCATGTTTTGCTTCATGCATGTCCATGTTTTGCTTCATGCATGTCCATGTTTTGCTTTATGCATATTCATGTTTTGCTTGATGCATATTCATGTTTTGCTTCATGCATATTCATGTTTTGCTTTATGCATATTCATGTTTTGCTTTATGCATATTCATGTTTTGATTCATGCATGTTCATTGTTTGCCTCGTGCATATTCCTGTTGTGCTTACTGCATATTCATGCTTTGCTTCGTGCATATTCATGTTTTGCCTCGAGCATATTTACGTTTTGCCTTCTGAATATTCATGTTTCAAGTTTCATGAATATATCCAAGCTCGAGTGACCAGATCTGAATCCGAATTGATGAATTGAAATGAGGCTGTTGGAGAAAAGGAATGATTTTATGTGAACTGCGATGATGGATTCCATGACCTTGCTGATAATTATTGGAAGTACAGTAAGCTAATTGGTCTGTGGTTCAGGGGATCCGTTTTTTCAACTATTTTATGTCATGCTGTGATGTTGGCTGATTTCTAATTTCCCAGATGGATATAGGAGACCAGTGCTGAAGTGTAAATATATATATATATATATATATATATATATATATATATATATATATATATATATATATATATATATATTTAAAAACCGTAAATATGCTAAGCACGAATATTGAAGTAGGTCGTGAATATGCGGGGTCCGCGAATAGCGAATCCACGAATGGCGGGGTTCGACAGTATTCTCTAAGTTGGATGCGTGGCATGGATACTGGTCGATTGAACTGGATGATGACTCCAGCATGCTCACGTGCCTCAACAGCCTGTTCAGCCGTTATTGCTTCTGCTCAACATGAGGTAGGATGCATTCCAACACAAAATGTACGAGGTACTGGAGCACTGTCGAGATGAAGAAAGCATTGCTGAGGACATTATTGTCCATGGCCAGACTGACAACGAACATGACATCAACTTTCATTGTCTCATGACCACTGCCTGCGAACATGGTCTCATCTTTAACTTAAACAAATGTGAAATTAAGAAGCCAAGTGTGACGTTTTTTGGCCTGCTTCTTGACTCAAATGGGCTTCACCCCACCCTTGGTGCAGTCGAAGCAATCAGCAAATTGAAGACACCCACTAACATCACAGAACTACAACAGTTCCTCGGTATTGCGATCTACGCGGCATCATTCATACCGCATCTCTCAGAACAAGCAAGACCACTCGGAGAACTCGTAATACATGGTGGTAGCTTCACATGGATTCTGTCACACCAATGGACATTCGACTTGATCAAAAAACTACTCTGCCGTAGACGATGCTCAGCTACTTTGATCAACACAGCCTGACCATCATGCAGGTGGATGCATCTATCTATGCACGGACTTGGCACTGCTCTATGCCAGAACGGCAGGCCCATAGCATTCACTTCCAGGACGCTCAGTGACGCTGAAACCAGATATGCCAACACTGAATGCTAACCATTTGCAGTAGTCTACGGAAATGATAGGTTCCACATGTACGTCTACGGAAGTCACTTCACTGTGTAATCCGACTATAAACCATTGGTGGTGATTCTCACCTCAAAGAACCTCTTAGCAGCACCTCAGCAACTTCAATGCCTACTTCATCTGAAATCACTTTAGATTTTGAGGGAATCCACTCCATGCTGATGAAGGCCAGTGAGACAGAAATGTGTTTGTGAATATAATCACTTCCAAAGGGCAGGCTGGTATCGAGACTATGAGATGTTTATCTGTCTGTCGCTATTTTTCTTAGTGATGGCCAAACTGATTTTCGGCAGACTTTCAAAGCTTCATCAGTGAGTGCCGTGAATGTTTGAGGTAATTTTGTTTTCTCATCGCTTTAAAGCACCGAAGCCTTTGTAGACGTGTGAAAAGTGATATTAAATGATCCCCGGTGCCATTCCTTAGTGGGTGTCGGGAAGTGTTTTAGGCCCCCACAAAAATTCTTCAAAAAAACACCACTGGGCAACGCCGGGTACTTCTACTTGTTGTCAATAAAGGGTTTCTGGAGTCTATGTCGGGCATAGGTTCCCAACGTTTTTGTCCGTAATCTAAAATTTGAAATCACATTCGCCTCATTACCCAAATGGTATTGGTACCTCCCAAAGAAATTGTTGGAGAAAACGCTTTCGACGTGAACGCCTCCACCCCCCCCACCCCTCAAAAACTGTGATTTGTGAGAAGTTGGCAAGCAAGCTGCCAACGTTTGAATCCGGTATATCGCTGTACGATCAAGCGACGCGTAGTCATCCCATCAGAAAACCCTCACGACCCTGGGTTTAGAAACCCCTGATGTGGAGTGACTAATAATTTGATTATCAGTGTGATTGTATTTTTAGTATTGGGCAGTTCTGTGTCTTTCACAGAATGCAACTCAAGCCAGAAGTTTCATTTTAAATGTAATACATACACTATACAAGATAACCGATGCTGTACCCGCATGATATGTAAACCCGAGACCAGACAACACACAATAACATTTTGTCTCTCCAAAGGATATGACTATCGACTCAGGCACGTATACCCTTTACACGTCTTCATTTATTCCTCTCTTGCATGACGATGAAGCATTTGCATGGTGAAAATCTCTCTGTCTCTCTGTCTGTGTCTGTCTCTTTCTCTGTCTTTCTCTGAAAATACTTGTACAGATTTCAAAGCATGGTTCTCTTTCTTGATTCCTGTCGATTGTCCACAAATAATTTTTTGAATTGTATAAAAGCTTTATTATTAAGAAAGGTGTAGGTGTATATATTATTGCGAGCAATGTTTTTGTAAATCAACAGGTGTACATTCAATTGACGTTAAAACGTATGAGCTCCCTCCTACCTGTGCATCTATGGCTGGAGATTAGAATTGCGAAGCTTGTACACCTGGGACAATCAAATTGCTTCTTTCTTAGTTTCCGTACAGTATTTCTCCTTATTCATTCTTAAATAACCTTACCTTCTCTCAATATCTATAACCTTCAAACCCCATCCCACCATTTCGTCTTGTAACCTCTTTCACCCCTTAAAAGTTGTGGGTTATGGAAATGGCAAACGGTATGCACTAGGCCCCCTTGTGAACGACTGTGAGATCCCACATATTACGGAGAACATCCCATAGTATACAAGGGGCGTTATCTTTCGAGCTCTCCTACAAAGTATGAACATATAACAAGGCCAGGGAGCGCCGCGGGCGCTTGTCGAGGCTCCACAGAACGAGCTTCATGGCAGCTGATTAACACCATGTGAGTGGCGCAATTAATCACGCGAACAGATAACGAGCTATGCCTGAGCTCGGATCACGACACATTTCCTTCTTATGAGTCCTAAAACGAAACACCACCACCACCACCACCACCACCACCACCACCACCACCACCACCACCACCACCACCACCTACCCCCACCACCACCTACCCCTCTACGTCCCCACCGCCCCACTCCCCATCCGTCAGTGTCTTGCAACCGCACCCACATTTAACGGCGCTGCAGAGTGCGCGGAATATCCGTCGGTGATTGATATGGGTAACGATCGGTGGTGTGCGGGTCATCGATCGCCCATCTGCCTCGAGGGCGGCGGCGCAGTCACCCGGCCCAGCAGACCCTGTGCGGGCACGAATTAAGCGTGGCGAAGCTCCAGCTATTCCGGGCCACACCGACGGACCGCATTGGCACGAGCATGATCAGAGCACTCGGACGGTGATGAAAAATGCATGACTGCGGTCGTTGCGTTAATGAAGGGCACGGGCGAGATGTTTACAGTCGCGACGCACTGTTTGATCCGATTCGCGGCGCAACGATCGCGCCGCGATGCTCGGCATCTCGAGTGTGCAAGGGTCCATGCGAGCGATGGTCAAAACGACCAGGGTGTATGAAGGATGGATTGAAATTTTAAAAATGACCACGGCACCACCAACTCATACACGGTGCAGCAGACTAGCTCATGCCCGCCGTTTCGAGCACCGGATGGTCTTCATCTGGGACTATATTTTAGGCATCGCATGCCACGTATTAAATATATGTACATTTCTCTTGGCAAGGATTACACTGGGTGGTTTCGTTAGCTTTTGCCTTCCCAGCGGTAGTCAGGGCAGGAAGTTATTCAGACTGCCGGTGATGACACCTACGAAAGACCCCAGGTGGGATCCTTAACGTCCATCAACTGTTAAATGCTAACAGACGGGACAGCCAGCTTTATAACGTCTGTCCGAGGGGTGCGTGGTGTACCCATTGATGTGAACGAGTAGACCATCCCGAAATACAAGGTTGATGGTTTACAGTCGGGTCGGCAAGCGAACCTGGTTAGACAACTCACAGTAATCAAGGAACTCTGCGCGATCCTGTGCGGCACCTTCCCAAGCGGGAGAGTTGGTGATCAACCTTAATGCACCTGGTTGGTGGTGTTTCCATGGTTTTCATGGAGGTCTTCACAAGCACAATCAGTTGGTTTTTTTTTTCTCCAGGCCCGAGGGTGTAGTGGAGCTCAGGACTTCGTGGACCTGCACATTGGCACACAGAGCGCAGAAGAAATGCTTTTTAAATAAGAATCTCGTTTGTGTGCAACGATGTTAGAGACTAGTAGATCACGTGGTTAGTTGGGGGCGTGTATGAAATGACAATGGTCTGCGTCATAAATGGTGTGAGTCATGGATGGTTTTACTGAGTTTTTAGGGTAAATTCCCCCCTCCACCAACCCGGTTTGAGTACTCTCACCATATCGGCCGAGATAAATACCTGTTCGACCCTGTATTTACAGAGTGTTGGTGCTGCTGAAGCAGTTTCTTGGCAAGGGTTACACTGGGTGGTTTGCCATTGCCTTCCCAGCGTTGTTTGCCTGTACTCTAAGCTTATAAATGCTGAACGTCAAGCAAGTAAGCAGCACCACCATTTTTTTTTAAATGTTCGGTACGATTCGGCCGGGGTTCGAGCCACTGACCTCTCAGACTCAGAGCGGACATTATAAGCCATTACCCCACCGGGTCTGGTTGTAGGCCGGCCCTAAGTGTGCTTGGTTACATTTCGAGATTCCACCTGAGCAGAGTGCATTCCCCTCACTCCACGTGGATCTCACACACACACACACACACACACACACACACACACACACACACACACACACACACACACACACACACACACACACACACACACACACACACACACACACACACACACACACACACACACACACACACACACCTCCCTGTCCCTGTCCCTGTCCCTGTCATCCACGGTGGGTCTTTGATGCTGCTCACGATCGTCGGGCACCCATTTGCACTTATATCGTTCTGCTGGTGCAGCACGCGCTTCCTGGGATCACTCAATTAATGGATCCTGGGCAAGACCTGGGCCGAGATTTGAACCGATAGATGACCGAACATGAGAGTTACGTAACAGCAGCTGATGAATCACAAATTTGGAAATTAAATAAACAATTAAACATCCAATTAATTACTTTGTTTTTGCGCTTTTTGTGAATTATCTGCGTGGCCAGGGACGGGTCTTCTTGGAGCGCGATGGAGAGTCAGACGGCGCGTTTGTGAACCTTGAACACCTGCACGGCTGCACCTGTACGTTCGGCGACCGCCACATTTCCTTCATTCCCTCCGATCCGCCCGCTGATGCCTCCTCGAGGCGGACGGAGGTGAAGACCATGTGGACATTGGCAACCACCCTCCGTTTTCGTACTCGTACACGCCGCCGTTCCTCCTGCCGTGCCGTCACCGAACCCCACGACGTGGTCACAGCAAGTCGAGCTGTGGGCTCGCGAGGTCACTCGACACGGGGTCAGCCACCCCTGAAGCGGTGGCGTCATCACGTGTCCGGTTACTCCGGTATCCCGCCAAACGTCGATCCGAATCTTCTTCTTCTTCCTTTTTTTCTTTTTTTCTTCTTCTCCGTAACTATCGCAAGTTGTTTGAACACGACGACACAAGGTCCGATGAATGGCCGCACGAGCATATTAAACCTTCACTTGCTTGTCCACGCACGACATCGATTCATTCGCACCGATTTCACAGCCCAGCAGCTCGCGTGTAAATTACGTACTTTTACGTGCTTACGTACTTTATTTACACGATTTATCTCCTCGTTGAGTCGTTCGGTCGTTACAATTGGCGACGTGTGACTTAGCGCTGCAGTATATATATATATATATATATATATATATATATATATATATATATATATATATATATATATATATATATATATATATATATATATATATATATAATTACGATCTATTATATTATTAAAACTATAAACGATATTATTAATTATACCTTTTTTTTTTTAAATCAGTGTTTAATACCTGTTTTTGAAGGTGTTTGTATTTAAAGCAGGTGATAGTTTTGGTATTTATCAGTCGACCCTGTAGCGTTGGTGCTGCCCAAGCTAGGGTACAATCCTGGACGGGTCGTCACTCCGACGCAGAAAATAGATTTTCAACTCATTAAAAAAGTTGACGACTTTTTTTTCCCGCCGTTTCGGTGCGGCACGTGGTGCGGTGACGTCACAACGGCGTTCGTCCGTCATAATGAGAAAAAAAGAACTCGGCCCGTCGTTTGTACGGAATGCCGACCGGAGGAGGTGGATTTGAACCTGGTGCCTGAAGACCGTGCCTGGCCGTGTCCGCCCCCTGCAGACCTCGAGGCGCCAACGCATCACGTCGTTGGACAGACGCGAGTGCGGACCGATGTCCGTGCGCGGATCTCTGTCTGTCTGTGTGTGTGTGTCTCTCTGTCTGTCTGTGTGTGTGTCTGTCTGCGCCCCTGCGGGATCACCAAGTCCTTTCCGATCGGTCACACCTTGATCCCGTCCAGGTGCAAGTCCTGTCCAGGTGTGCGTCACACCGGTTTATGTGAACGGCTGCGTCGCACGCACGATCTGCCGATTGCGTGAGACGCTTTGCACGATCCCCGCTTTGTACATGTGCAGGACGTGCGGACACCGCGGCAGATGTTCCTGCTGCGGACTTTCGGCGCTCGTTTAACGACCACATGGTCATTTGTCTCGCAGGGTGCTCGTGTTCGAAGCGTCGTCGGCTTCGTCGTGAGCGAGTGAAACTTCGCAGCGACGTCATTGAGAAGGTTGAGGAGAGCGGAGATTGACAAAAAATAATGAGCAAACAAAGAACGGACGCAGCACTGAAAGTTGTGCGATTGGCGGCTGCGACACGCGAGGGCACCACGGTCCCTCGGACTGGACCCCTCTCGCCATTGTGCAGCGCGGTGCTGTTCCAGAGGCCGTGATGCGCACCCCCTCCTCTCGGAGCGCCGCTTCGCCGAGGCCGAGCCCAGGGCCGGGACGGGAGCGGCTCGGGGCGCCGGTGATGCGTCGAGCGGCTCGGGTCGTGGCCCCGGACCTCGCCCGCCTCGTGCTCGCCACGTGCCTCGCGCTCACCTGCGGCGGCGGCGCCGCGCGCGCCAACTACGACACGTGCCAACGCGCCGTCAGGTGGGACGTCGAAAGGGGCACGGACACCTGGGAGCTGGCCGCCTGTCGGCCCGAAAGCGTCGATCTGGGCCGCTTGGCACGGGTTCACGTCGAGCCCGCGGACGCGACCTGCGGACACCAACGCGAGCGCTTCTGCAACCTGGTAGGACGTTTGTACTTTGTCTCTCTACCTGCGTCTGTCTCCGTCAGCGGGTCACAACAACCACACTCTTAATTCATGGTGCTGCGCAACGCGGCAGGTGTCTCGCGATTACAACCAATTTCCCTTTTACTCCTTCACTTCCACAAACGTCCTTCGCTTTGTCCGTGTACCCATCGATCCGTTCGATCCATCCTACAATCAGGACTCAAATGTGCTTGGAACGGACCTCGCGTGTCTCTTGCTGTCTGCAAACATTTCTGTCGTGTAGTGTCGTACAGGTCGGTGTACAGGTGTGGAGAGAAAAATCATGGTTTTCCTTAATTTATTTACTTGCTTATTTGTTTGTTTATCTACATTCGGACTCCTATACCGATGTTTCGTCCTCTAGTCGTTTATTTATATATAATAACTAATCCATTGGAATGATATATCGGATGTCCATAGTCAATATTGATGAATATCCTTCAAACCGAACTGTCTTGGTGCACAGAGCGAACATAAGCTTGATTGCCAAGCTGTTGCCGCCTCGCTTGCCGCACTCATTGCGTGGTCTGTTGTTGGTTTTTAACATCTCATTGGAGTCCACTCTCGGGACTGAAGGCTCTTTATGTGTTTAAATATAATCTTTCTGATATACAGAGGGATCTATTGATTAATTTCGTTATTTATTTTGGACACAACGTCGAGGCACGTGGAAGAAATTGCTCAAACGCTGAACGGATCAGGAGCAGCAGAGATTGAAGGACGATGTGGAGGGAGACTTGGACAGACAATGAGGGGTACGGGAGGATGCCTGGGGTGGACAAGATGGATACGCAAGGAAACTCTCAGGAGGGAAAAATTGGAAATTTGGAAGGAAAAGGGAGGGAAGAAAAGATCATGGTTTTTTTTATTGGGATTGATCTAAGATGGTGGTTAATAGCTCTCTTTGAAGACTTTGTGGGGGGAGGGGGAAGAATGAGATTAAGAGAATGTGGAAGTTGTGTCCACAGGTGGGAAAAAATGAGTAACGGATGAGTGGTTAGTAGTGATCCTGGATTTTGGGAGTTTCACCAGAAGGGGATTGATGGTGGACTGCAGGTGCATCCTGCAGAATTCATTGTTACATAGGCTGATGACGTCATTTGTTTTGTTGATCACCTACCTTTACTACTTTATGATAACATTTTTGTCACCCCCCATTAATTATATATATATATATGAAGAGGCTGTCCTTTCACGTCTTCAGACGCATGGGGCTGTCGAGGCAGTTTCTCCTTGACTAGGGGGCACAATCCTGGACTGGTCGCCACTCCGACGCAGGATACTCAAATGGCTCGTTCTTCCCAGTAAGCTGGTATTCATGAATTAAAATCTGAAGCCAGCCACCTTTACCGTTCAGTGAACACCGGGTTTACACAGGAAAGGATGAATAACAAAAACGAGTAATGATAGACCAGAGAGGAACAGAATGGGAGGGAATCATCATGGATGAGCACATGAGATAATGATGGGTAGCACATTTGAAAAAAAAAAACTGAAGTGAAGAGGATGAGACAAAAGACACAGGGAGATGATTCCACCACAATTGGAAGAATGGGGGTGAATGAATGCAGATGGGCAACCGGTCTGGACTTTGAAGCAGTTTGGAGAATTGAACAGGTGAGGGTTTCTTGAGGATTGTATGTGACCTGGATCGGCTTTGGGAAGGATAGAAGTAGGCGAGGACGTGAGGAGCAAGGACAGATTTTATCTTATTTGCTTACTGTTCTGACTTCTGAGGTTCACTTTATTCACCAAGTTTCTAATTGGAACAACATTCGGTCGAGCGCATACCGTCGTCGGGATGAACAGTTTACGTTTTGTAACCCACTGATAGGCCGGATCTGCATCCGGACCTGAACCAACATCGAATCGGCTCAATGGTGAAGAATCACTCGTAAAATTCAAAAAATTCTCACATCCGGATCTGGATTCTGATCTTCACCAAAATCGAATTGATTTGTCGTGGTCACGCATCCAACCTGTCCACCAAGTTTCATCCGAATCCGTCCATGATGTTTTTTTCAGAGATTATCCTGCTCACAGACAGATGGACAAGGGTGAAAACATAACCTCTGCCCATCTTCGGTGGCAGCGGTAAAAACCATCAATGTCACGGTGCTTCTTACTTGGACCGGCATTGAATGCCTCGCATCATTTTGTAGTCTCACAAGAGACGGTTTGAGCCCAAAATAGTGTGTTGATTAAAGCTTTTGAAATCCTCCATGATAATTGCAAACTGCTCTTTTGTGATAACTGTTAATTTCTCGAACCAGGCTCGGTGGCATAATAATGGTTGGAGCGCCCGCTCTGAGTCTGGCAGGTCAGTGGTTCGAACCCCATCCGAGTCATACCAAGCATCTGTAAAAATGGTACGTGCTGCTTCCTTGATGCTCGGCGCTTAAAAGGATAGAGCACGGACAAACCATGCCGGAAAGGCAATGACAAACCACCCAGTGACCACCCAGTGTATACCCCTTGCCAAGTAACTGCTTCGCCAGCACCAACGCTCTGTAAAGAGTACGTTACATCACGATAATTAATTTCTTGAGCATTTGGCTATTCTTGTAGCTGCTTGCGAAGGCCACTTGTTACCCCCATAATTGGCTGGTGCAGTATTTACCAGGTGTAAAGGAGGGTATTCTTGGGTGTAAATGCCCGTAACTTTTCTGTATTCTTGATGCACAAACGGTGTTGCAGACATTATGGAAACGGCACAAGCGATGCACTCGATACAGGATTGACAAACAATGATGAATTATTGCAACTACATGCTGAATGTATTATTGGTACATTATTGGTACAATTGGTACAATATCATGGTATTATTGGTATTATTGGTACAATATCATGTTCTTGCAAATGCGTTGTACAATGCACTTGTTTGTTGTCTGTGAGCTGAGCTTTGTGCAGAACATGACACCTTGTTGTGTTTCTGCCTCGTCGTGCAGTTTGTCAATTAGGGTTGTGGATATTATTCCTAATGCCCGTATTACTCGCCACAATTCAGCCGGTTAGACCTTCTCAGTTGATGTAACTCGATACAGTCTCATCATTGTTTATATCTGGACTTTGTGGACTTCTGAGTGTTCCTTCAGCCTCTTTACCAGGAAGATCTTGTTTCATTGCATTTGCTACATGCTTGGGGTTATTGTCTTACTGGAAGATGAATCTGCACCCGATAAGTCGTGTTACTGACTCATCATGATGAATCAGTATCTGTTTGTACTTAATTGTCAGCAGTCAGGATTCAATTATTGTTATGTCGACTTCTGAGGTCATTTTGCAGAGATCTCTCTTTACAACTACTTCTTTACCTGACCCAATTATTCTCGTTTTCTGGAGGGGTCAGCCGGGGAAGGTTTTTGTTCCAAGCCTTTCATGAACAGCTTTGCCAGTCCTTATGTTCGACTGAGTATTGCAGGAGTTTGTAATTTGTTCAGGGAGCCGGTGATGACTCACCTACACTTCGCAAAGGACACCATAGGGTCTTTAACGTCCACCAATTAATGCTGGCAAACGGGATGCCAAGTTAAACGTCCATACGAAAAATCCTGCCTGAAAACACCAAGATGTTTATTACAAAAAAAACAAATATTGTTCATAGCTGGGTCAGGATTCGAACTTGGATCAGCGTATCCATCTGCACATCCATAGATGGCTCGATGGCTCAGAGGTGAATGTGTTTACCTCTAGGTTATCCTGCAAGCACCTTGTGAAACACGGATGTAGGTCATACATTTGTTGGTGTTTCTCACGCGGCAAATGTCAATCAGGTAATACACTATAACCATCACATCCAGGAATTTGCTTTGCATTTCCTCAAACTCTGCTGGTAGAGAAGTCACAATCACAACTAAGCTCGGAGGATCAACTTGGTGCACCACTTTAATTGCAGACTTCATTGGCCCAATAGCCTCCTGCATTGAAGTTCCTTGAAGGGGAGTCGGAGTATTATTATTACAGATTAAAAAGCTGGTCTCTTTATTTGTTCAATCAAAACATAAATTTATTGAGCACTTCTCCGTGCCATTGTTTCTCTCCCCTCCCCCCCCCCCCACCACAAAACCTGAAAATAAGTTTGTTAACAAAACATTTTGAAGGTGTCACTATCTTCTCTTGCTTATGAAACCTCCCGGTCTGTCTTCCTCTTTATTTATTTTCTCTAAAGTGCTTACCCAAACCATGAAACCTGAACCTAATAGCAAGGCTTTTAATCTTACCCTGTAGTATATTTGAAGGTTTATAATTGAATTTCAGACTTTGAGAATCACGATGAGCACATCTATATCGGCTAAAGGTTTGCAGCTGGACTGTGTGTTTGGTTTACCGGTGTGTGCTTCACTCGGTGCTGCACCGGCAACCCGCTGACTGCTATTGAGCCATTCAGGGACCTTACATTGATTCATTCATCTCAATTTGCCCTGTAATGGGAGTTTTCTCCTCCAAAAGTGTTTTTCTATAATTTCCAGCTTGGATCATTTTTTTTTTCTTTCTCCCATTCATCACTTTTGTTCACGGATAATTTTTGTAAATTTCATGGCGCCCAGCCATGCTTTGTGACAAGTTGGAGACAAATTTCGTGAAATAAAGTCTTGTTTGGAGTCCACATTATACGAGGTTTTGCCTCCCAGTCCATTGCAGGAATGGACTTTTCGTTTTTAGTGCACAACTCAAGCTTTATGGAACAGCTTATAAAATCATGGACTCTATCAAAAGCAAAGAAAATTACAGGAAGTGTAAAAACCAGATGCAAACATAAGGAATTAATGAAATAAAATGGGAATATCTGAATAAGTGAAAAATTGAAAGACCAAAAACAACTCTTGTGAGTAGTGCTGACCTCATATTGTGGGGATCTTGAACTTGTCATGGTTGTTGGTTCTAATCCAGCTGAAGGCAGTCAGTGTTGTGGATTTTGATCTGAAGATTTCTGGATAGCCAGCTAGACTCGATAGGATTATTGGAATGTCAGTAAAAATCCAGCTGTCTCATTAATGACTTTCAGTGAGGGCATTCAATTTATATTGTTATGCCAATGCTTTTTGAAAAAATGGGGGATATTGTAATCGGCTCAGTCTGTCCGTCCGTCACGCTATCTCTTCCTAAACAGTTGAGCAGAAATTCACCAAACTTGTGAGTTATGATCACCACATGGCAAAAAGGTGTAAGAGCAGTATCATTCGTCCAGGGGCAGAGTCAAATGGCAAAATACCAAAAAATGGAATTATGGGCACATTTTTGAACATCTTTTGATGAACCGTTGAATATACAATGAACATAAGGGGACGTATGAAATCTAACTTTTTGGGGGATTTGTCCCTCAGTTCATGCCCCCAACAAGTGGGGACTTGTGGTCACAGGAGTCAAAATGGGGGGAAATTTTGTTTTTAGCTCAAAATTTGATGTTGGGTCAATCCTGGTGGAACTTGATGCCATCTTTCAACTTTGCTTTAGGTGGGAATTTGCTCTGGCATGCCGCCATTGATTTCACTCTCGTTCATGTTATAAAAATCACACAAATTCGATAAAATGTTGCAGTTCCGGGGTCGGGGATCACCACGAGGGGACACATTTGGATTACTCCGCAGTCTGGTGTGTTGCTAAGCAACCACAAACGTCAATGAAACTTGCCAACTCTAACAGGGTTCCCCTTCTGACACTGTTTACCTGTTGGTGAGATCACCCCATCAATCAAGGTCTGTGCCCTCTACATATCTGCCTATCTATTCAAGTGCAGCTGAGGGAGAATCATAGGTATGCACTGGCTAGATTGGAGCCAATCACTTGGGATAAAACTTCCCATCTATCTATTATGTACATGCGTTGTCAGACCAATGAAGGAAAAGACGCAAACGAGGCAGATGTGATAGATAAGTTATTTATTGACACACAGACAAGCAAGCAATCATCAAACTCGTATTTACAAGCAAGCAAAAGGCACAGAAGAGTAGACTTGCTCTGAGTACGTATTCCCTTTCCACAGACTTACTTAGACAAAAGACATGGCCAGGATTCAATCAAGGAAGAAAGGAGATGAGAAAGAAGCAGAATGGAGTGTGGGGTGACATCTCTTACCTCGCACAACCACGTGGGGTTACGTTGGGCGAAATATTGTGAAGGGGAGTTATGATGGGAAGGAGGGCTGGGTGGAGTGTCAGAAGTGTGTGGTGTGAGTGTATATGGAGCAGCGTGACACCACAGCGACTCCACTGTGCTCGTTAGCTCATGCTGCCACTTGCCTCCAGGCCTGGCATGATGTGCTCCTGCCCTTGAATTCCAGTGCAGCTGGATGCTGGATCCAGTGCCACCCACACTCCGACAGACAGTCCCGAACAGGCAGTCTGATATACACTCGCGGCGCCTTTCATTCATCAACAGCCCCCAGGGCATAAACAACCACTGTGAATGCTCCTTACATTCCGTCCCTGGAGTATCGACAAACAGTGGTCCCTGGCGCCTCAACAACAGTCCCCAGGGCATCAAAAGCAGCTGCGAACCGAGCCGAGTCCTGGCCTTTTTAGCACCATGACAGGCGAGGCTTAAAGGGCGCAAACCTCAGGCGAGCATCTTCCTCATTGGTGCATGTCTGACAGGGGTGGGTGCAGCTATCAGGTTCTGGAAAATCCCCGCTTCATGATGTTCAGATGGCGACGTGAGCCCCCGCCCCACCCCTCTTGTGCCCAGCAGCAAGGGAGCACTTCCCCCCACCTCCACTCCCTCTTTCATGCTCAAACGTTCCACTGAATAGCATGCACTGTGGTGTGTATGTCCTTTTGTATGCAAGATGTCCTTTGTACTGGACAGTATGGGAGAAGTGTTTTACTTTATTTCCTACTTGAGAAGCATTGTCCCACATGATGAATGTGAAAGGACAGGAAAGGAAGAAAAGAGGGTAATCCGATTGGTATGAAGGATTAATCTTCTCTAATGGTGAGGGACGAATAAACAGGCGGTGAATAATATGAGTGAATAGGCAGAAGAATGGACGGTTAATTGGGACTAATAAAATATTGAGTGGTTAGGAAGATAGACGCACTGAATGTGCTTAATAAAATAATGTGTGGATGGAATGGTAATGGAGAGGAATACAGATGGACCGAGGGACAACGGGGGACCTACTGCGGAGTTGAAGGTAAGGCCGATGGGGTGAAGGAGGGGTTATTGAAGTGAGGTTTGATGAAGCAGATTATTGGTGAATTGAGAGAATGGTTGAAAGTAGCAGAGGGGGGACGACATCACGCCAAGGATATGCAGCCTAACCTCAATGCATTTCCCCCCCCCCCAAATCCCTGCACAAGGGGCAAAGGTCTACCTACCACATAAACTAATGAAATAACTCATTCTATTCTAAGGAATCCTTCGTGTACATGAATGCTCTCTCCCGGGATACATTTCCAAAATCCATCATAATATTTAACATCGGAGTCTGACAGCATGGTACGAATGTAGCGCACTTGTGTCAGAGCTGTCTTTTCTGGGTTGGGTTTTTGGACACAACTATAAAACAGTTCTATTAGTGTTTCACAGGGAGTACGTTGAATCACAAAGTGCGGCATCCCTCACCATACTCGGATGGACGTTGTGCAGCAGACCTATCTGCCAGCATTAGCTTCTGCTGGCAGACGATAACGATCGCACTGTGCCTTACAATAAACACGATGTGAGTTATCACCAGCATCCTGCCTAAATTTGAAAAATGCTTGCCCTCGCTCTCACCAACCTGTACATGGCAGGCGAGTATGTCAAAAGCCCTCAACATGAGTTAAGGGAGGTTATTATTTGGAGGAGGGCTGGCAGGATGGCCGAAAGGCATGCACACTTTCCTCTAAGCTTTTTAGGCTGGGTTAGAATCCCGACCCAGCTATGAAGTCTTCCTGGTGTTTGCCAGGCAGGGTGATTCATCAACGTGCAAGTCGTCCCTCAGATGGAAGTTAAACTGGGTGTCCCATCTCCCGCATTAGTTGGTGGATTTTAAAGATCCCACGGTGTCCTTCGTGAAGAGTAGGTGAATATCCAAATTCCTGCTCTAACTACTGCTGGGAAGATGATGGCAAACCACCGAGTAACATGCTTCGGCAGCACCGATGCTCTGTAACAGATTATGACACATCACAATCACAATCGGAATCAGAATTGTTCTGCGGTCGACTGACATAAGCTGGTTTGATGATTATGATGGTGGTGATAGAACCACACAACAGATGTGGGGGGCGTAACGATGAAAGCTACGAGTATCTTGCCTAAAATAAATCAGAGTGGCCCAAGTCTACAAAAGTAAGATTAGAACAGTGGATAATTCCACAAAGAGGATATTATTCTTATTATGTATGCAATATCTGGCTGAATTTTTGATCCACCTTTCTGTACACAACATGTGGAAGTGCTTTGAACTCCACACTCCACAGACTCTCCTTTCAATCTGTGTGAAGTATAAATAGGAACTCGTTCCTCACAATTTAATGCAAAACTCCAACCTATGACAGTTTTGCAGGAACACAATTATTATAAATTGAATATATTGTGTTAAAAAGTTGCAAAATTAGACGAAGTATACCAAACCAGTAAGTACTGTACTGTATATAAGACAGACAGACAGACAGACAGACAGACAGACAGACAGACAGACAGACAGACAGACAGACAGAAAAAGAAATACATGTGGACACATTTAACTAGACTTGGTGGTGTAATGCTTATGGCGTTCACTCCGAGTCTGGGAGATCGGTGGTTTGAGTCCGACCCTGGCTTCGTCTTTCCAAAGACTTCAATAATGGTACATGTTGTTTCTTTGCTTTATGCTCAGCATTTGAAGGATGGAGCATGCATAAACCCCATATTTGGTATCCATAGGGAGGAGGAAATTCTTTCTTGGTTACCCCATTGAGTGCGGAGAGAAAAGAGGCATCACAAACTTGTACGGCATTCTGTGGAGTGCATAATTCCGCCAGGCTGAACAGTTTAAGCTTTGTATCCCACTGACGGACTGTATCTGAACCAAAATCGAATTGGCTTGTTCTTGTCACCCAACTAACTCATCCACCAAGTTTTGCCATGATCTGTCCACTTCGTTTTGAAATATTGTGCTCGAAAAAGTTTTTGGCCCTATCTCTTAATGCTGAGGAATCTCTTTAAAAATTAAAAAAAATTGGTGTCTCCAGATCCAGATCTGGAATTTTTCACTGAAATCGAATTAATTTGTCTTTGTCACACACCCAACTTGTCTACCAAGTTTTGTCTGAATCCTTTTTTAACTTTTTGAGATATCCTGCTCACTGACATTAAGACAGACAGGCAAACAGTGGTGAAAACAACCACCGTCTATCCTCGGTGGAGGAGGTAAAGTTGGTGCTGCTGGTACCCAGGGTGCTCTTGACGGATGTCGCTTCCCTGAAGTTTGGTGGCTGTGTTTGTCTGTAGCCAAGTCCATTGTTGTCGCATATTTTTTCTGCATGTGTGTGAGATTTGTGTGGCAGCTCCTCCACACCGTAGACCCTGTGGAAAATAAAACACACCCGTATCTGAAGGAAGCAGTTCAGTTTGGTATTTTTAATATGAAATAGGCAAAGCCTAGAAACAAACAAAACCCATTAGAATTACCCTTTAGAACTCTCTAGAATTATCCTTTAGAACCCATTCGAATTACCCTTAAGAATAGCCCTTCAATAATTCCCTTTAGAACCCATTCAAACCATCCTTTGGAATAAGCCTGGAGTTTATCGGCGAAGTAGATTACCAACTTATCGTTGCCTTGTAGTGTGGTGTTCAGTTAGTTCAACTGCCCAAACATAACTAGGTAGGCAAGTTTGACATTCCATTCTGGCTGATTCCATTCAGACAGCAAATCCTTCTTCCCATGAATATCAAGGAATAGCTGGATCTCATCTCTGAGCTCAAAGATTCGGCGAACAACATTACCTCTGGACAGCCAGCGAACCTGTACGTAGAGCAGTGGACTTTCTTGTTCGGAGTCCATATCTTGGCACAGTCTCTTGAACAGCCAAGTGTTCAAAGCACGCGCCTTGACGTAGTTGACCGTTTTGATGATTGTATTCATCGGCTCAAGCAGTGGCTGGGAAGAGTTTTCGAAGCCCCAGCCTGTCGGTGAATCATACAATGTATACACATTGCATCAGGAGCTTTTCCCCTTTACTAAGGTGTGGAATCCTGACTTCGAGCCGAGCATGGCAGGCGCACCGTCCGTACACATGCCACATACTCCCGCCCAGCTCAATCTTTTCTCTTCAAAAAAAGCATGACACTTTTTTCCATGACATCTTCACCTTTTGTTGTCTCTTCCAGCTTATGGCAGAAAAGAAACTCTTCTTTCAAATTTTGACCCTTAACGTGGCGAACAAAAACCATGAGTTGCGAGCAGGACGAAACGTCAGTCGACTCATCAAGCTGGATGCTGAAAACCCTCGTGTTATTTATCTTCTCCACTACTTGATCTTTAATATCGGTCGGCATATCATATCTCATGCTTCACTGTGTTGTTAGACAATGATATTACATGAAGTTTCTCGACACTCTTCTCACCTAGCATCAGTCTCACCATTGTCTTCGCACATGGCAGCATCAATTCTTCACCGATGGTACTGTATGCGGCTTCTTTTTCCGTGCAATCTCGAGGGATACGAGATAGGATGCTTCGACAGTGGGCTGCATTTTGTTGCTGGAATGATCCACTTGAATCAAGACGTTGGTGCTTCAACCTTTCTTTCTGCCTTTCGAAATAGGATCAATCCCTATCAACATAGTCTGGGTGCTGAGACTGGAGATGTTGTTTCAATTTACTTGCCTTTAACAGCTTAGCAGTCACGATCATCAAACAGATCAAACATTGTGGTTTCAAAATCCCCTTCTCTGTAATATTCGTGAATCCATTGTCAAAGCAATTGTCAAGAAATCCACGTTTTTTTTCCCCACTTGCCATTCCTGGATTGTCTTAGTACTGTGGCTTGTAGTCATGGGGTGCACCCTAGATCACAGTCTAAAGGTTCTGCGTAGGCCCTGGTCCCATGCGCTGAAAACACGGCTCTGATTGGCCGATAGAAGCCATCCGTCGATTGGAATTCAAACCTGGAAGTGCCCTGAAAATTACTCCAAATTTCCCCAAAGGCCAAATTTCTCTCGCAGCAATCACCGATAAGCATGTAAATCAAAAAATGCAACAAGTTCCTACTGTTATCTATGAGATTTCAAGCCTCCAAATGTGATCTTGTCAAATCTCATGGCTGCGAGAATCAGCGCTAAACGCAGATTTCAATCGCCTGGTACCAGGGCATCCCCCTGTGGTGATATCCTGTGGCCGAGGTTGTCATGGGGTATGTCTTATGTCACGTGTACACCTGATGATTGCGCCATTTTCTAGGAAACTGGCTGCTTCTGATTCTGGGAACTGTGATTGAAACACCAGTCCTGTCCCCAGAAACGATGGAAACAAGGGCAAAGAATGATTAGTGAAGTGTTTGGAGGTTTATCCTTTCCAAGATTATGCATTGTTATGGAAATGACATTGATATTTTTATTTTTTAATATGATTGTCAGGAACGCTCATTACCTCCAAGGAGAAGCCAAATTACCCCTTTGAGGGTAATTACCCCCAAGTTGGAAATCCCGGCAAAAGGGAACCACCCCCTTGGAACGACTCTTTGGAATCAAATATGCTGTGTTAGAAAGGTTCTTCTTTTTCATTTTTGACAGATGCACTGACGGATGGAAGGAAGGACATAGTCAAGTGTTGAAGCGGCTTCACCGCTTAAAAAAAACATAGGAAATACCTCCATGAAATGAGCATTTAATGAGAAGAGGGAATTGGGGGAAGATTTGGGACACAGGGTGCATAAAAACAACCCCTGCAAAAACTATTCTTGGCCAATGACAATAAGTGCCAATGTATTATTCCTGGTATTGATCTGTTATAGATTGTTTGCAGCCTGATAAAGTCCTAATTTAGCAAAGTTGTTGCAACTCCCAGCCCAATACCATGAGATTGCCATGTATTTGTAATTTTCTAACTGACAAAACACCAGTTTCTCTTCCAACAGAAGTTGAAAAGCCATCTTGGAATATGTGTTGTTCCTGATCATTCTGATTGTGAGGTTTGAGCAAGAAGAATGGAAGGTTCATGTTGCTTTGTTCATTGTCTATTCATATTATTTCTTATTTGTAAGTGCTGCTTTATTGGGCCTGGTGATTTAGGATGCCGCAGCTGGATTGGCTCATGATTGAAGCTGGTTTTCTTTATCCCGCCTCGGAAATATTTTCATGATCTCGATTTGAATCTCTGTGATTCCTCCTATTTCTTTAGTTGCTGGTAACTGAGCATTGGTTGGCATTCAGATGTTCAGATGATCTTCGAAAAAAAAAAATTAAAAATTGTGACCACCTTCACCCTCATTTGCTTTGGTGGGATTCCTGTCATAAGATTATGATACACAGGTACTGCTATTGCACCGTTTGTAATAATTTAACATTGGTACATCAGTGAATACCATTAGTACAACACTGTAGTCTATCAATGATTAGATGTATCCTTTTTGTAAGGCTCCTGGTTGTTCCAAAGTAGGTGTGAGCCAACTTTCGGGCGATCTGCATCAATTTCTTGCATTGATTCGCAACTTTCTTCATATGTTTCTTCGAAGTTAGGAATTTGTCAAAGTACACACACAAATCATTTGGATGAAGAAATTTTCGCTCGGTGATCTGCAAATTTTATATGGAGCTTCATCAGTTTGGTGCCGAGTCTAAACTGTGATAGTGCAATTTTTGCTGCATTCAATGATATATACACCTGTCTTCTAACCAGGTGCTGAGCTTATCTGAGGCTGTTTGCAAAACCTCTCTTACTTCAGGACTGTTGTGCCTTAAACAAACGAAAAAATGAATTGGACACAAAATCTAGGCTCAGGGAAGAGTGAGGAGACTAAGGGTAAAAGGGCAATTTACTGACAGTAGGACAGTGGAACTTCCTTTGAACACAACAGGCAAGGGAGAGAAAGAACTGGAAAATAGGAGGGAGGAAGGAGGTAACACGGTGAACTGCAAGTAAGAGGGTTGAGTTTGGTAGGGTTAATGGGCATAGAAAGATCGCGAGTCAGGATGGAGGATGAAATAAGATGCTGGTGCACCGCTTGCCTGAAGTCTGGGAGGGATGGGTGCAATTGAACAGTCTGGAATGCAGATCCACAAATGGGAGAAAAAGAGGAACAAAATATTTTTGAGGTATGTGGGAAGCATTAATTTTGTGATTTTTAACCAGGAGGGGGTGACTGGAAGAATGTGTGTGTCCTGGAGGATCGGAAAGCTCAACAAGTGGAGAGAGCTGGACCAAATGAGAGCCAGTAATAAAAGAGTTCCACCAACCTGTCTGTGATGTGAAATTCACAGGCCTTGTGTTTCAGCTTCATCATGGAAGATGTCAATAATGTTGAGAGCTTCATATTTCATCGATCCCAGAATAGATATGATGCTGGGGTGTCAACCCCATAGGGGAGAGCATGACTCCATTGAGTGATGAATCAAGGCTGTGTAGGCTGTGAGTAGTTCTGATTTGCCAAGGAATGGCCTGAATCGATCATGGAGCCCAGTCTGTGGCTTTTTTTGCCAGCTTTGCTATATGGTCGACACAGGATGGATCATGGCTGTCATTGGGATGGGTAATATAAGACACCATGTAAAGTCACCTGCAAAAAGGAAGATAATTTTTCAAACCATCTGAAAGGTGCTTTATGTAGATGGAGAACTTGACTCTCAGGTATTGCCTTGAGGCACTCCAGATTTGTTTTCATTTATAACAATGCATTGACTGACAATGCATAATGCCAGACTGTGTGAAATGCTCGAGAGATATCCAGATGGACGCTCTTGTTTGAGATTTGGAGCCTCAGACAATTGCTGAGAGAGAAGCGGTCCAATGTCCATCATTGAGTGACCGGGACAGAATCCAAACTGGCTGTTTGAACAAGTCATCTGTCGATGTCGTTACTTCAGCACCGGCTATATGACACCTTTGTTTGTTATTTTGTATGGTACATGTGACGACAGAACAGGATATTTTGATATAGCTTCTGTGGGATCAATATCAATAATAGTCGTGTGTCCGGATCAGCCATCCCTGAAGGTGACGGATGAGCAGCAAGACCAACTCTCAGCTAAATTAGCATATTCTATTGAATTGTGAATGAATGACTTGCAAGCATAAAGGATCCGATAACAGTGAAGAATATGTTTGAGCTGGAAAAGGCTTGCGCTTGAAATCGTTTTTAAAGTGTGGGTATCCCAAGAAAGGTCACCGCAAAGGGCAGACCAAATAATTTGAAACAACTTCGGTCAGCCAAAATCTGAGCAAAAAAAAAAAATTAACAGAGCGGGATATTTAGTGTCGATTATAAAAGGGAATCCGAGGAACTTTACGTTTGGACAAATATCTCAGAGAAAGACACATTCCAGGGAGATGATTTTGAACATTTTCCCGAATGCAAATAGAAGAGAATCAACCATGCTTTTTTAAAATGTATTTATTTATTTATCTATTATTTATTTATTTTCAGACACAATTGGAGGTTAATTTAATTTACTCTCATAGAATGTTGTAGATTCATTTCCATGCAAATTTATATGTCGCCTGCAGGTAGCATGACGTAATCAGAACCACATCGTGAGGCATGACTCCAATTGCATCACCCGCAGAGCCAAAGGGCCTTTGCTCAATATAACACGTATTTTGCTCATGGGATGGGCAGAAGTGGCTTTGTGCCTGTTTCTCGACTGTCTGCGTAAAATGTTCCTATTATCGGTGTTTGTAATTTATGTCATACTAGTCGCCACGCATCATGCTGAGGATGCATGGCATATACCATATGGTTGGTAAAGGTGTTACAAATAAACTCCTCAGGACTGGTATGGTTAGCCAAAATGATGAGCGTGGCATTAACGAAGACAATAAAACTGATTAAACAAAAAGAAAAATGTGGCACAAAGGGTAAAACACATATATTGTTCGCATGGAGTTTGTGCTTTTGAATAGGCCTGCACAGGTGATAGCAAGGAGCAGATGTGACAATGAATCCAGAAAACATCCTTGACTTGAGAAAACATTCTCTCCTCCTCTGGAAATATGGCTCTAAAAGGGTACCTCTGATGCATTTCCTATTAACTTGCATCATTATGACAGCAACCTTGCACCGGCTTATTAAATTTTCCATAGTTCAATCCACAGTGACTGAACTCCATTAGATATTCTGACAGACCCGTTTAACATTCACTTGAAGATCCAAGGTAGTGTTGCCACTGGCCGGTGTAGGATAGCCGAGAGGTCCGTGCATTTGCCTCTTCTGAGCCATCTTGCCTGGGTTTGAATCTCGATCCAGCTATAAGCTGTCATCCTGGCGTTTTGCAGGTCGGTGGAAGATAAAGATCACAAAGTGTCTTTTTTGAAAGGTGGGCAAGTTTTCATTGGCACCCTGGACAATTTACAAATTCCTGCCCTAAATCTCTCGCCAACCCACACTTGTTAGGTGTGTCGATTATATACCAATTCCCCAACATGAGTTGAGGAAGGCCTTCATTCTGCAGTGGATTGCATTTAGGCTGGTGTTTAGTGTTTGTCATCTTTGAATGGTTGCCTATGTCATTTTTAGAGAAATTCCTTGTGTGGACGTTCATATAAATAACCGCGTTCATCGTTTCATCCTATCCCAGAGCCCTAAATGGGATCATCAAATGAATGTTCCAAACTGGTTTCATCTTACGAAGAGATAACTTGTTCCCAACCGAAAAGCCGCTCAGATAGAAAAAAAGGAATGGAAGGCAAATGGGGAGTCAGAGAAAGAGATTTGGAATGCCATCCAAATGGGAAATATTATACAATTATAACCTAACATTACATATGCTTAAATTAAAAACCTGCCAGAGAGCGAAGCCATAAACTAACAGTTTAAAAACTGCAGAATGCGAATCCTGAATTGTTTACATTGCCATTCGATTGATCCATTTGGTATTCCGTTTTGATTACATAGCCGATGTTGTGATCGATCGTAGGTTGAAAAGGTTCAAATCCAATATATCTCGTTGATATGCATTTTTACACTCGTGTTGTCACAGTTCCCTATGAATTATTATGACAGTTCCTGGCGTCCTTGCTCTGCATGCTATGTTCCACTTTGTGAGCATTAGAAAATGTAGGAAGAAATTTCCAAAAGCAGCAATGAAGTAATGTTTTGGACTATGTGAGGTTCGTGGTTTCCATTGTTCGACTGCGGCTTGTTTGGAGGTGTTGACGAGCTCGCACCACCTTGGGATTCTCCAGTGGATCACACATTTGATGGTGAGGAAACTGTTGTTAGCGGTTAATTTTCTCTTCGCCACTTCAGCGCGAGTGTGCTGGAACGCACATAAATGTGAGTTGCCTTGTAATTCAATAAGGCGGTTTGTTTTTAGCTCACGAAGAAGCCTCACCTGTCCAGTTCTGAAGATCTAATCAAGTTCTTGCTGTGCAGACTATTGGACTTTTTGTGCAAGGAAGAAGAGAGAACTATCTCAAGAGAACTGACCTCACAAATGTGCTGTGGCTGTCTCCAAAAGCATCAACATGTGAACACAGCACCATCATCGGACCGGCACCACCATCATCGGAATGCTCTCAAGGCTCCCACTTGTGATTTTTCACACCATGAGACAGCGCCATAGTCTGGTTTCTTGTGCTCCATTGGATGTTCAGTCTTCACGTACTTATCGACACATTGACCCACATGTCTTCAATCGATACGATCACTCTAGATCGCCGGGTTTTGGTGGTCATGTTCTGCTCATGCTCTTAATCACATCCATGCTGCCAAAGCATTAATTAAGCAGAGCATACAATGGGTTGTTTGCCATTACTCTTCCCAATGGTCATCGACGCAGGAATTTGCAATTTGGCATGAGGAACCGCACACACTGGAGTACTCTTCAAAAAAAAAAAAACCTCCTTCAAAAGGGGTTTTTAAACGATGAAGCCGCTTCAATATCTGGCTATGTCCATCCGTCTGTCCGTCCATAAAAAATGAAGAATGAGAGCCTGTCTAACCCACCATGTTTAATTCTAAAGGTTAACTCTAATGAGCTCTAAATGGTGATGCTAAAAGGTTCTAAAAGGTTCTGAAGGGTAATTCTAAAAGGTTCTAAAGGGTAATTCTAAAGAGCTCTAAAAGGTTCTGAAGGGTAATTCTAAAAGGTTCGAAAGGGTTTTTCTAAAAGGTTCTGAAGGGTCTTGTCATGGGATGGGAGTTCCTTTAGATATTCTAAAAGGTTCTAATGGGTGACTGAAAGGTTCTAAATGGTAATTCTAAAGGATAATTCTAAAGGGTTCTAAATGGTAATTATAAAAGGTTCTAAAGAGTAACTCTAAAAGGTTCTGAAGGGTGATTAGAAAAGGTTCTAAAGGGTAATTCTAAAAGGTTCTGAAGGGTGACTAAAAGGTTCTAAAGGGTAATTCTAAGAGGTTCTGAAGCGTAATTCTCAAGGGTTCGAAAGGGTATTTCTAAAAGGTTCTGAAAGGTAAGTCAAATGTTCTGAAGGGTCTTGTCATGGGATGGGAGTCCTTTTAGATATTCTAAATGGTTCTAATGGGTGACTGAAAGGTTCTAAAGGATAATTCTAAAGAGTAATTCTAAAAGGTTCTAAAGGGTGATTCTTAAAGGTTCTGAAGGGTGATTATAAAAGGTTCTAAAGGGTAATTCTACAAGGTTCTGAAGGGTGAATAAAAGGTTCCAAAGGGTAAGTCTAAAGAGTTCTAAAAGGTTCTAAATGGTAGTTCTAGAAGGATCTAAAGGGTTATTCTAAAGCATTCTAAATGGTAATTATAAAAGGTTATACAGGGTTTTTCTAAAGGGTTCTAAATGGTAATTATAAAAGGTAATTCTAAAGGGTTCTAAATGGTAATTCTAAAAGGTTCTGAAGGGTAATTCTAAATGGTGGTAATAAAAGGTTTTAAAGGGTTCCAAAGGGTAATTCTAAAGAGTTCTAAAAGGATCTAAAGGGCTATTCTAAAGCATTCTAAATGGTAATTCTAAAAGGTTCTAGAGGGTTATTATAAAGGGTTCTAAATGGTAATTATTAAAAGTTCTAAAGCATTCTAAATGGTAATTATCAAAGGTTCTGAAGTGTAATTCTAAAGGGTTCAAATTGGTAATTATAAAAGGTTCTAAATGGCAATTATAAAAGGTTCCAAAGGGTTATAAATGGTAATTATAGTGAGTTTTAAAGGGTAATTGTAGTTAGTTCTCAAGGGTAATTCTGGTGGGTTCTCAAGGGGGTTTGTAAAGAGTTCCAAAAGGTAATTCCAACGGGTTTCTTTCATTTCTTGGCTTTGCCAATTTCACATTATAAATGCCAAACTGAACCGCTTCCTTTGGGCACGGGTGCCATATTTTTGGTTCCCGGGCGCCAGCAGTGACCACTATTTTCGTTGTGTCTCTGTGTCTGTTTGTGACTCTCTCCAGAGCATAGCTCCGTGACGTTTGATGTGATCTTGATGAACCTTGGACACAAGCTAGATATCATGGTCTAGTTGTGTCTTTTTGTATCAGGGGCGTCCCACGCCCCTTGTGGGCGGAGCCACGCCCACTTTAACTTTTTTTTGTTTTTACTTGAATTTTTTCTCGCAATTTCATTTCCTAGAAGCTGTGCGTAATGTCCATAAGTACAACATATAAAAATATCCGATTTGATTTGATCAATTTTGACGGAGGAGATATGTTTTTACGGTAGGGCTTCCTCAAAAGCTTCCACTAACTCAATTGTACCTATCGTGGCATTGTTCAATAATGCCCGCGCACCATCGTCGCCTCCCGGCTAGTTATTGTTACTTATTCATTTTAAACTTCCACCATTGAATACCATCAGGCGTGACACCCAGCTTAAGATATCTTTATAAGATGGTGTACTCATTGATGCAACGGCCTGCCTTGACTAACCAGGATCATGGCATTTTATCATGAGTTCAGTAATTGAGCCCAAATAGACAGGTCAAAATCGAGTATGCTATTTTCTGGGAACTCTCATTTTCAATTCCACTCTTCTTATCTTCGACCTTATGTGTTCAGAAGGTTTCCGCTCGAGCTTGTGTATAATTGAATCAAAATTTTCTTATACATTGTTGGTAGTACTTTCATCTCAGGTAACGTTACAATAAATTATTAAATTACACATAATAAACCATCAACAGAAGTACAGTGAAAACTCTTAAATCCGAAGTTCCAAAATCCGAAATATCCCAAAATTTGAACTTCAAAAAAAAATTAAAATTATTATTTATTGGGGGGGGGGGGAAATATATATATATATATATATATATATATATATATATATATATATATATATATATATATATATATATACATATACTTATTAATTCCTCATCTAATACCGATTCATTTGTTGGTGTGATGGCCATATTCAAGAAAGAGTTCACTCTTGTGAGCCATATTTGGGCAGTTGCACGTTCATGGGACTCAGTGACACAACCAACATTCAAAAATACATGGCATAACTTATGGCCACTTGCCATGTTCGATGACACTGAGCAACCTAAAGACTTTGGAGGTTTTAAACTTTCAAGTGAGAAGATTCATGCAGCAGAAGTGATACGTTACGCAAAGGGTATGATCACTGAAGTGGCCAAGGACTTTCATGAAGATGACATCGTGGAGTGCATGAATTGTGACAGTGAAGCACCTTTGGTCTGCCAGATGAAGGATGAAGAGATTATGGTTAACCCCAATGAAGAAAATAATGATGACAGTGAAAGTGACAGTGAAGAAAAAAAAATAGCAGAAGATGACCATTGATCAGGGAATAAAACTTGGACAACAGCATTATATAAACTTCTGGCAGGGGATGATTTTTATCTCAACAAGAAATGATGAATGTTTACCTTCCCTAAGAGAAACTAATTAAGGAGAAACCCACACAGCATTATAAACAAACTTTAAGTGGTATTTCAACTTCTTCATAAAGCCTATGTATCCTCCTTTACCCCTCATTCTTCCCCACATCCCTGACTTGTCCAACTCTCCCTCTATTTTGTCCTTCAACCCTGTTGTTTGTTGCCCCCCCCCCCACCTCACTCTCTACTGTTCCTTTTGTTCTGTTGCATCCTGATCCATTCAGTGGTATCGCTCTTCCACAAGCCTTGACTTTGTATACAAATAAATAAATAAAGTTTCATATTCTAAAAATCTGAAAAATTCTTTAATCTGAATACTGTTCGGTACCAAGGAATTCAGATTTGAGGCTTTTCACTGTACCGTACTTATCTTTTGAATCCCATCTTCCGGAAATCATGGCCCGGCTTTTAATCGCCATGCACAGCAGCAATTGCTGCTCTCACGGTGGTGCATGATATGTCACACGAGTAACTTATAGATGCGCTTTCTTTTATGGATTACCTGTCTTTAATGCCATTGTCATGACAATAAGTATGAGAGAGATTACCATCAACTCTAGTGACTTCCTGTGTGATCCCACTTTGGAACTGTTTCCGACCGTTCTCGCTCTTCGGCTTCTCTGCAGCCCATTTTCATTGTGCAATTATTTTGTGTACATGATGGAGAGAAATAGATTATATGCAGTTAGTTCTCACTCTCTGCAGGAAAACCCTTATATGTGCAGCCAGGAATGTGATGCCACCATGCCGGAGCTCGCACACCCACCAGAGCTCATGTTTGATGTGGAGAGACGTGGGCGGCCAACGTTTTGGCAAAGCGTACCCTGGCGTCATTACCCCGAACCATTCCATGTCTTCCTAACATTGTCGTGGAACAAGACTGTGGTGCTGACTGAGGACATCGTCATCGCATTCCCCTTCGGTTGGCCCAAGGCAAGCAACACTTCCCATGCTCTCGCAACCGGTTACTTTGAACCTGATGGCCTATTTTTTTATTATTCAACCCAGACACAAGCTGTGGTAATTTCCATTTCAGAGAAGAAGGAACTGCAGGCATAAAAGCAGCCTCAACATTCTAATGAGGAGAAGGAGTTAGACAAGACAGACAATGACGATGATGGAGAATTCGTTGAAGTTGCAGTGTCAAAATAAAATGGTGGCATGTATTTTGTGTTTGGATATTGGCAATTTGAATACAGAAACGACCCCTCTCATTCAATGCTTACGATGTGATCCATCTGCCTCTAATGAATTCAACGGCCTAATTTTCTGTATTTCTAAGTGTGCCAATGGTATCGCGTAGTAGTCTTTAAAAAAAATAAATGGGATTTTACTACCAAGCTAACTGTTTCCAATTTGCATGCATTCATTTATTCCCTCTGAAGGTATTGATTCCACAGATGCTTGCCTTAAGGCCCAGCAAGAAACACACCGTTAACTGTGAAAGTGACACGGCACTAGAAAAATACCCAGAAGCAAAGCTTTCCCCCATTATTGCAGGATAGCAACATTCTAAATTATTGGAAAATGCTCTCTCCCTGTCCCATCATCTGTATTTTGACCTACAGATGCCAGTGGAGTAGTCTTAACCGACTGTGAACGCTACATGCAAGGACCGCTCATCACATGTTTATAAGTGGAAACAGAGAGCCCAGTCTGTACCCCATCATCATTATCAGACAGTCTGACACGTAGTACAGGACTGTGTTCAGAGGAGATTCAGTGAGTCCTTTGTCGATATACGAACCATGCTGCAGTCAAATGGCTCTCTTACTAGCTCTTACCAGCCTGGTGTTGGCTTAGTGGCTAGGGTGACTGGCTTGGGATCTTAGGGTCCTGAGTTCGAGCCCTATTTGCTGCTGAATTAACACAAGGTGGGGTTGACTCAACCTGTCATCCTTCTGAGGTTGGCGAAATGAGTACCAGTGGCGGGCACAGCATCAGCAGCACATCCGCGTTTCCAAGAAATGATAGCTACCCAGCAGCCAAGCTGCCATATCTCCATAACCATAAAACCTATCAGCCTGAAACTTTCCATGCATACCAAGAGTGTACTGGTATCGGGACACAGCATCAGTGGCATAGTTGTGCCCCAACAAAATGATAGCTACCCAGCAGCCAAGCTGCCGTACACAAGAAGAAGAAGACGACTAGTTCTTCAATTATAGCTGTCCACAAGATCATATGAAAGAAGAATCACCAGATATTTATTTGGTTGTGCTCACCAATTATGATGAGTCTTTTTAGAATCAGGCTGACTAAATGTATTAATATGGAGAAAGCATACTTCAGGGCAAGAAGCACACTACACTCTCGAGGAACTTTTTCAAGAAAGGGCCATTTGCTAACATTGAGAGAAGAAAAAGAGGAAGGATGGAAAAGGATCTATGGTACAAGGGAGTGAAGTGATGGGTGTGGGAGGGGGGGTCCTGGGTGTACCACTCTCTCCCCAAGCGGTGAAATTTTGTAATTTTAACCCATACATTCCAAGATGCTCTTTTATGCAAAGTTAAAGCAGAATGATCTCCATTTTCCTGATGAATTTATACCTGGTTAATTCAATCTATCAGTTTATCGACTTCATTTCACTGGGAGTTTGGGGTGTTGGGGGAGGGGGGAGTTAAAACTGAAGGGATCAGGTTGAGGGGATCAAGGAGAGTAGGTTGAGTAACTATTGGAGCATGTATACTTGGCAGTGTATTACTGGGTTTTAGTGTAAGACAATAGATATTACTTTACTCGGAATATCAGATGTATACATGTTTGAAGATAGGAGTAAGTTTGATGAAAGCAGCGTGTTGGTCGGTCTAACGCAGGGGTTCAGTGAGAAATGACACTTGATTTGAGTAAAATAGAAAACATGGTTTTTGTTTGTTTGCCCCCCCCCCCCCATAATGATGCAAGAGACTGTCTGCGGCATCATGTGCATCATCTCTTCAAGACGAGCTGTAGCAATCCTCAAAGCAAGGAGAAAGGAGAGATTGTGTTCAGACATAAATTGCGTTGTTAATTAGAACAACATCTCTTGAAGACAGCAATGTGACTTGTTGTTCAAAGTATATTTCCACATGTACATATTCAATGATGCCTTGCTTTGTCGGCCACTATGATTCTCATATTCTATTTATATGGAGGCTAAGAGCAGGGATGGGGCGAGAAGGGATATTGGATACAAAGGTGTTCCCGATATCTTTTCTAGAGGGGGAACTCTAAATCAGGATATGGACATTCTTAGTAGATGGAAGGATTATTTTAAGGACTTGCTAAATGTAGAGAATGGGAGGGATGTATTGGGAAAGATTGGCAAGGTTCAAGGGCCAGAAGGAGGTATAGAGTGGGAGGAGGTCGTGGCAGCTCTCAGGAAACAAATATAAAGAAAGCAAGTGGATCATCATGGGTCGGGTGGAGTGGACTTGCATAGTCATCCTGCAGTATTCTCTGCAAAGGCAAGCCGTTGCAGGATGCAGTAATGCTTTTTGGGGGAGGGGGGGGTGGTAAGGGGAGACTTTAAGTTGGCTGCCTCTCAGCTCTGTAAATTTTCTTCACCAGATTCAGTGGTGTGACAGTTAGAGCCCAATCACAGGGTTTGCTTGACAACCAATAAGAACACAAGACTATGCGATGATGTGCAGCAGATCCTCCCCGTTCATGGGGGTTACGTTCTTGAAAAACACCGCGTTAGGCAAAAACCGTGATACGCAAAGTTAAAACGTTATGAGAAAAATAGGGTAAGGGGAATCGGCTCTAAAATTTATCGACTATTTTGCCGAAACTACAGTCGTACCAATGCAAAACATTTAAAATCGTACTTACCTTTTACGATGACAATGACGGAGGGCATTTGAGGTTATTGAGATGACATCGACATCCCTGGCTTGTGGTAGTCAGGGTCATCAGACTTTGTGCAGGAGGTGATCTTTGTCCGCTTTGCCTTGTTCTGCATGTCATTGTATAGATCTCCGTGTAAGGCGCCATGACAGCGTCCATCTCACACTTGATTTTCAAGCACCTCTCATTGAAGACTTCTTCTTCTGTTGGTTTTAGCTGTGTTTTCAGTGCCGCGAGGCTCTATATCTGGCATGCAACTAAATACTTCAGCTGGAGCAGACAAGTATGGGGAACTTTATGTTGTTTGACCTGTTTCTTTTATAAATTTCAACAACGGTTGTAGAGTAGAGGGTGCTTTTGGCTCAATCAGCACAGTGTGTCCGGTACACGTGACCAGCTGATCCCCATCTCTCTCGGGCAGAGTGGAAGAGGTGCCATCTGGGTCCCCTGTACCGAGGACATAGTGTGAAGATGTGATCCAAATCTTCGGGAACCTTACACCACACGATATCAAACTAAATCATGCGACATCACTTGATAACAGTCCGTGGGAACGAAATCGAAAGAGCAACTGAGTTTGTGATGGAGGTCAGTGTGGGGTTGTGTTGCATTTATCGGGTTGGAAGGGCTTTGTTTTGGGTTATTATTCTGCCCGACCACCATCCCACCTCCTGGTCGATGAGCACATGGTCCTTTTTTGGGGGGGGGGGGGTGCTTTGGACCTAAATATTTTTTGTGCCTTGGGCCCTGGAAAATATTAGTCCGGTTCTACTCCAAGCCCCCCTTCCCCACCCCGTCAGATCTCAGTCATCGATGGTTCGATGAAATTGAAAAATTTCACATGCCTAGATCGTCATGTAATGAACGCGATGTTGAAATTATGTTTTTTCACATTATGTTCATTTATCTAATTATTGCCTATTTCGTTATATTTACGCTTTATGCATTTTGCACAGAAACCACCAATTCTTAACATTGCATACAAAGTGTACAATATCCAAGAATTATGTTTGTCAAGTTGAAAATCATAATGTTTGCTTATTTTGGGTGAATTTGACATTTCTGAACATACAACAGGCAAAAAATCGAAAATATCATAGTGGTAGAGAAAAAGTCATGAGCGGAGAATTCAAAATCCCCAGCGGTTGTGAAAAAATTTTGGAAAAATGTCGAGGGGTCTTCCTAGACCCCCACACTCCTAATGCAGTTGGAGTTAAATATTTTCAGAATAGGAACCTTCATGCATAGATTAGATAGAGTGCAATCCCATTTATTTATTTTTTTCATCAAACTGAAAAGATTGTGCAAGAATTTTGTCTTCCCCGTAGGCTATGGTGCTGGAGAAGAGCTTGGATTATGGACAGACATGGCAGCCATTGCAGTACTATGCTGATAACTGCCTGGAGGAGTTTGAAATGGAGCCACAAAGCAGTCACCAGCTAACGCAAAGCACAAGTATACTTATATTCTGCACAGAGGACTATGCACATCCCTTTATGTTGGGGGAAATCAAGATGTTGCGCTTTGAGCTGAAGGACCGATTTGCACTTTTTGCTGGGCCTCACCATGACAACTTGGCTTCGTTGTATGGGCGACTCGACACAAACCCCGGCCTGAGGGACTTCTTCATGCTCACGGATCTACGTCTACGTCTTCTTCATCCTGCCACTGGTGGTACCTTGGTGGACAATGAGAACCTAATCAAGTACTTCTACGCCATATCAGACATAAGCCTACATGGCAGGTGAGTGACGGTTTTGCACGAGAAGCAAATACTTTCAGTACATTGTAGCAAGTGAATGTCAAGGGCTCTTTGTTTTATTTAATGATGAGAAATGTTTCATTGTTTGAGGTTTATATGAGACTAGCAGAAGCTTGTGGTAAAAATACCATGATGAACGACAAAAAAACGACAAAGGCACTCGGTAGAGCACATACCTCTGCCACATAATGCTTGGTCCATGAGAACATATCGGTCCCATTACATTTTTGAGATATCATGCTATTTCTCATTTTTCACCCTATCTCTCAATGGTGAAGAATCACTTTATAAATTGTAGTTGTCGGATCCGGATCAGGATCTTCACCAAAATCTGATCAGTTCGTCCTTATCGCACACCCAACCTGTCCACAAAATTTCATTCGGATCTGTCTGCAACTTTTTGAGATATCATTTTGACACAAACAAACAAACAAACAAACAAACAGACAGAAAGAGGTGAACACATAACCTCCTTCACCCTTGGTGGTGGAGGTAAAAAGGAAGCCTTTTATTCTTGTGTTGTTTGAAAGAGCTCAAAACTGGGAAGGTCATGAAAAAATGTCTTGAGTTGTTGTGTGCACCTGGTGCTTAAAGAAAAGAAGAGAGTAAAATGAGTTTAGCAACTTGATTTATTCTACAAATTGATTGGGTCAACTTTCCATTGATTACAGAGCCTTCAGAAAGTAATCACACCTCTTGACTTTTTTCACATTTTGTTGTCACAGCCAGAATTAAAAATGGATGAAATTGAAAAAATTTTCATCACTGATCTACAAAAAATACCTCATAATGACAAAGTTAAAATATGTTTTTCAAAGTTTTTACAACTTATTTGAAAATGAAAAGCTGAAATGTCTTGTGTCCGTCAAAAAGTATTCAGCCTACTGTGTCAATACTTTGTAGAATTGTTTTTGGCAGCAATTACAGCTTCGAGTCTTCTTGCATATGTCTGTATCAGCTTTGCACATCTGGATTTGGGGATTTTCTCCCATTGCTCCTTGCAGATTTGCTCAAGCTCTGTCTAGTTGGATGGGGAGTGTCTGTGAACAGCAATCTTCAAGTCTTTCCACAGATTCTCAATGGTATTCGAGTCTGGGCTTTGGCTGGGCCACTCAAAGGTTTTCATGTTCTTGTTCTGAAGCCATTCCAATGTTGCTTTGGCTGTATGCTTTGGGTCATTGTCCTGTTGGAACGTAAATCTTCGCCACATTCTAAGGTCTTTTGCACTCTGAAGCAGGTTCTCCGCAAGGATTTGCCTGTATTTGGCTCCATTCATTGTTCCCACTATTCTTAAAAGTCTCCCAGTCCCTGCTGCTGAAAAGCATCCTAGTACTATGATGCGATCACCACCATGCTTCAAGGTAAGGATGATGTTAGATGGGTGACGAGCTGTACTGGGTTTCCACCAGATGTAGCACTTTCCATTCAGGCCAAAGAGTCCAATTTTCATCTCATCAGACCACAGCATCTTTTTCCTCATGCTCTCAGAAGCTTTCACGTGCCTTTTGCAAACTCCAGTCATGCTATCAAGTGCCTTTTTCTCAAGCGTGGCTTCTGTCTGACCACTCTCCCATGAAGCCTCAATTTGTGAAGTGCTCCAGAGATTGTTGTCCATCTGGCAGGTTCTCCCATCTCAGCAAAGGAACTCTAGTTCTGTCAGAGTGGTCATTGGGTTCTTGGTCACCCCCCTGATCAAGGTCCTTCTCGCCCGGTTGCTCAGTTTGGTCAGATGGCCAGCTCAAGGAAGTGTCTGGATAGTTCCACATTCTTTCCATTTCCTAATTATGGAGTTCCTTATTTTTTTATTTGAATATATATATATATATATATATATATATATATATATATATATATATATATATATATATATATAGTTACGGAAATGGCCCTTAGTAGGCTACTAAATATAGGATTAGCTCAGATCCCCCATTAAATGCATGTTTAGCCAGGCTGTTCGGTAAAATGGACGTTACCTGTGTGTCGGGAGGTGTAGGATGCATGTTTATTGTTCGTACAGTGGTGGTGTGCCGAGGGCTTCTTCTTCTTCCTTCCCCTCTCCGGACGAGGCCTCGCCCAGTCGGCTGAGAGGGATTGGCCAAAAAGAGGAAGTAAAACTAAGGGGAGGAGTTTGTCGGCTTCGTAAAGGGGGAGGAGCGAGTGGCTTCGAAGCGAGCGAATGAAGAAGAGACAGTGGTGATTCTGCTGGGAGAGAAACTGGACTTGGGCGCACCGGGTCTGCCTTCTGTGGCCTGGAGAAGCGAGTCAGGGCCGAAGGAAAGGCAGGGAAAGGACTGCAGCAGGTCTGTCTACCCTTGGCAGCGAACGGAGACCTCTTGCAGTGGTTCAGTTTTGGGAGAAGTACAAAAACGGCAGTCGGTATTGAGGCCACGAGCGCCGAAAGGAAAAAGGAAAGCGAGTGGTGCGATCGGCAGGGAGAGGACCTGGCTGCTGTGTGAGTCTGGAGTCGGCTTCGAGTGGGGGTCATCGACAGGTTCAACCTGCATCTAACGACGGAGCCTCTGACTGACCCTACTCACCTCATAGCTTGACGATGTCTTGGAATCCCATGGACTCAGCCTGCCGGAGCCCAGCACCTCGATTTGGCCTTGTCTGGTGAACAGGCCAGGCCTGGACTTGTATGCTGGACCTTGTGGGAAACCAGCTGGGACCCATCGTCGATCTGGCGGTCTTGTGCCGTCGACCTTACTCGGGGTCAGAGCGCTCGGAGGCCGCATGCAGTGTTAGGGTTGCACCATCTTGCCACGCGGCGTGTTCGAGCTTGGGGCTCGAATCCGTGGACATCGGCTTGTTATGAGCAAGATTTGTGCTTTTGACACTTTCCTCTCGTCCATGAAACATCACCAAGTACTCTGTCTTGTCTGCATGTTGTTTAAGGTATATCTCAGTAGGGACCCCCTCGAAACCCGTAATCCGTAGTTCCCTAGTTAAGAACGGGTTATAGAATAATTAACACATTGTTTGAATGTTTTGCTTGTGTTGTGTTCCCCGATATTCCCCGATAAATCTGGTTGATTCGTATGAAGTTGTCGCTATTGATTAATTCGTGTCGCGTCGAGGAACGATCCGTTTGATTGGTATATATAACCAAAATGGTTACAGACTGCCAGAAAACGCTTGGCATCTGACAAAATCAGTCTGTAACCGGGGTCTATTTCCCCAACTGTCAAGGTCCAGGATTACGTTGGTATCGCGATGGAAGACGCGTGACCCGAGGCCTGTGCCGAGCCACCTGGCATTATAAGCCCCGGCGATGGCAGTGGTGAGGGTGGCGCCAAGAGTTGGGTGAGAATCCCGCCACCCCGGATCCGCAACAATATATATATATATATATATATATATATATATATATATATATATATATATATATATATATATATATATATATATATATATATATATATATATATATATATGATAGATGGATGTCAGGTCCCCAAGTGAAGATAGATGGCTCCTAAAATATAATCTGTACGTGATTTCAATCCATTTGCACTGTGTATGAAATCATCAGATTACCTGGTAGTTATTTCTCGATCCATGTTGATTTGAAGATGGAGTATTCCTTTCATGTATAAAATGAGCATAAGTCAACATCTCAAATAATCTTGTCTTATTAGTTTGTGAGTGTGTATTTGACTGATCAGACAGTCTAGTGCACACTGGACACAAAATTCCAAAATATTCTGTCTGAGCATTGCCCCATTTTTTTCTCCACACAGGAGCGAGACTCATGGAAGAGCATTGTACAACTGACAGTGGGATAAATATCAAGAGTAGGAACGAACGGGAAAAGGGGAGAGGTTGGAGGGGAGGAAACACTGAAACTAGCAAGTCAAATGGTTGAGTTAGGAAAGGTTTTTGTGGGTAGGTCTATGACTTGTTTGAAATTCTGAAAGGAAGAGATAAAGAACACACATTGTCTATAGAAAGCCTACACTCCCTTTCAAATTTTTCACCTTTTGTTGCCTTATAGCCTAGAATTACATTTCATTAAATCAGACTTTTTCCACCTTTATTTACACATCATAACCCACAACTTACAAGTGAAAAACAAATTCTACAAATTTCAGAAAATTAATTACAAACACAAAACTCGAATATATTTGTTGGATAAGTGTCCACCCTTATAACAGCAATTTTAAATTAGCTCATATGTCACCAATCACCTTCAAAATCACACCAAAAGTTAATAGGCCCCCACCTGTGTTAAATTGTAGTGATTCTGATTATTTCAGAATAAAATCAGCTGTTCCTGTAGGTTTCCTCTGCTGGGTAGTGCATTTCACAGCAAAGACTCCACCATGAGAACCAAGGAGCTTTCAAAAGACCTCTGGAAAAAAGTTGTGGAAGGCACAGATCAGCAGATTGTTATTAAAATATTTCAAAGGCCTTGAATGTCCCTCGGAGTACAGTCAAGACAATGATTAAGAAGTGGAAGGTCTGTGATACCACCAAGACCCTCCCTAGATCAGGCTGTCCCTCCAAAATGGATGACCAAGCAAAGAGGAGACATAAGAGAGGCCACCAAGAGGCCATTGCAACTTTGAAAGAGCTACAGGTCTTTCTGGCAAAGACTGGTCACTTTGTGCACGTGACAACAATATCAAAGCACTCCACAAGTTTGGCCTGTCTTGTATGCAGGGCCGGATTTAGGGCAGGGCCCACAGGGCCACGGCCCGGGGCCCCGCGCCTCCCAGGGGCCCCGCGGAAATGCTAAGATTACAAGAAATTCTGCTATTTTCCCCCTTTTGTTTGTTTGTGAAAAAAATCTAGTTCATTTGTGTAAATGGTCAGTGAATCACGAAACAAATACTCAATATCCCTGTTAATTTGGCTTCTGTTTGGTTATGTTTATCATTTATTTTACATCTTTTAACTTAATTTTTTTCATTTCCACTGATCTTAAGAGCGCAATCTTAAGGTCCACCACAGAAATAGGTCACACGAAAGAAGTGAGGGTTTTCCCAATCCCAGCAATCTATGGCCGTCTCGATTTCATTTTTGCAAAATTACACGCCCGCCCTAAATCTATGTTTGCTATGTACTGCGCAGGCGTACTGCTGGGGTGGTTATACTATAATTCTGTAATTCAAGTTTACACACCGGATAATATTTTATTATATTTATAAGATGTGTTGTGCCGCCACACTGTGCCAGTTGACTAGTCATGCGTATTCATTGTTGTTGCTTCCCTGTGGCTCCGCCTACCGACAGCCAAGATATGCCGCCGCCACACTGTGCCGGTTGACTAGTCATGCATATTGATTGTTGTTGCTTCCCTGTGGCTTCGCCTACCGTGAGCCAGGAGACGCTGTGTTAAAAAATGTCGCCTTGCCATGTGGTTTTTTGCCCGCTGCGATGAAAAATGCGTTTTGTGCCAGACTGTGGCCAACAACAGTGTGAGTGATGCGTTTTGTTTAGCGTTCAATACCAGAATTTTGTACTGTGACTTTATGTCAGCATGAAACAGTTCGATGCTCTAGTTTTACCGACGAACTTTGACAATTGTGTTACAACAACAACCTATAGGAAAGAACTTGCAACTTTGATGTGTAGACAAATGTAAAGCTCTGCGGTCTATTCTAGTGACTCTAATTTGTTATTGTACCGTTACTCTGATCAGTGATTTTAATATACATCTTGTACATGTATAACGATCACCGTAATATCTGTGTCAACTTACTATAACATTTTATTTTTTCTTTTGCCCAGCCGAGGTTGGTGCATTTATATATGAATACTTTTATAAGCATATATGAAGTGAAAATGGCTGAGGCCCTGAGAGGGCCCCGCGTACATCTAGGGCCCAGGGCCCCGTAACACATAAATCCGGCCCTGCTTGTATGGTGGTAAAAAGAAAGCCATTACTCAAAAAAAACCCATGCTGAGTCATGTTTGCGGTATGCATAATACCACTCTGGAGATTCTGAAGCCATGTGGCAAAAAGCTTTTTTTGGTCAGCTAAAACGAAGATGGAACCTTTTGGACTAAATGCAAAACGTCACATTTGGTGCAAACCCAACGCAGCACATCAACCAAATAACACCATCCCTACTGTAAGGCATGGTGGTGGCAGCATCATTTTATGGGGATGTTTCTCATCAGCAGGGACTGAGGCACTTGTCAGGATGGAAGTGAAAATGGATGGAGCAAAATACAGAAATTTCCTCGAGGAAACTGCTGTCCAATGCAAAGAAAGCTGAAATTGGGACGGAAGTTCACGAGTGGCCCAGTCAGAGCCCCAACATAAATCCAATCGAAAATCTGTGGCATGACTTAAAGATTGCTCTCCATTAACGCTCCCCATGCAACTTGACTGAGCTTGAACAGTTTTGTCCAGAAGAATGGGCAAATATTACCCAATCAAGGTGTGCAAAGTTGTTAGAGATCTATCCCAAAAGATTCACAGCTGCAATTGCTGTCAAAAGTGTTTCCACCAAGTGTTAACCCAGGGGAGTGGACACTTCTCCAACCAAGATATTCTCGTTTTGTATTTTTAATTAATTTTCTGAAATGTTTAGAATTTGTTTTTCACTTGGAAGTTGTAGGTTACGATGTCTAAATAAAGGTGGGAAAAGTCTGATTTAATGCAATTTAATTACAGGCTAGAAAGCATCAAAAGGTGAAAATTTTGAAAGGGGGCGTAGACGTTCTATTTGCACTGTAGATCAGAATTGGGGATGACATGAGATAGCCAATAATTTTTTCAGCCGTGGCTGTTGGTTGCATCATTTTCTGGGGGGTGCTGCTGTGCCACTGATGTAGTGCCCACTATTACCAGTACACTGGTACTCATTCACTGACCTCAGAAGGATGACAGGTTAAGTCAACCCCACCTGGTGTTAATTCAATGGAAAGGTGGCTCGAACTCAAGACCCTGAGATCTTAAGCCAGCTTATGACAAGTGATTGCAGTGCTCTATTTGTTTGAAGTCCTGGAGAGAAGAGTAAGACAGAATGGCCTCTGGAAAGTGGTTCCACTTCCTTTCTGCATCACGCAATTCTGCAGTACTGGTATGAATGAGATGGTGCAAGGTCGAATGATCCTGAGCAAGAACCTCCCGTGACCCAGGGTCGATGTTGAAGTTTTTCAGGGAAGATGAGAAAGTCTAAAATGCGTTTTTGGCCTCCTTTCTGATAATGCTGGTCTGATTTCAACTCTACTTCGAAAATTTTATTTGGTAGATGATCATCAAATATCCTGGTGATGTCATCTGGCAATCTCAAATGGACTTTCAGCAGAAGTGTGTGTGTGTGGGTGCTTACCATGTCTACCTGAGTAAGGACTTCCATGTCAGGAATCTTATCTTGCCATTTTATCCTTCGTAGTTTCCTCAAGCAACACATGTGGAAGTGGTTCAACTTCATGGCATACGTCTACTGTACGCTGTCCATATTTCAAAAGTATGCAACAGAGTTGGTGACACAATGGCTTCTATACCTTCAATTTAGTTTGAAAATTGATCCTTCCTCCTGTCCCAGACTTGCACATTGTCTTCCGAAGGCTACGCTAGCTTTTACGATCCCAACATTGATTCATCGTCATTGTGAAAGATACATGACAGGGTGCCTCCAAAGTAAATTAACTTGTCCAAAGTAAATTAACATAATTATTGTGATGATAGGCTCAACATATGGTTTGCCTGCTGCAGGTTGGTGCATAACCACTGTCTTGGTGCTGATTGAAAAACCAAAGTTGTCACAGACTGAGGATAAGTGGTCCATGCTCTGCTGCATGTCAGACTACATTTCAGAATTCAGTGTACAGTCATTAGCAAAAAGGAAGTTGTGCACAGTTACCTCTTGCACCTTTGTTTTATCTTGTAGTCTTCTCAGATTAAACAGATTATCAAGAACTTCCTCAAGAGGATTGTTAATAAAGTAGATGGCAGGGTTTGCCATATGGTCCTTTCTGTTGGAGAGCGAGAGTGAGAGTGAGATTTGTTTGGATTGAAAGACTTGTTGCAAGTGTTTCTCCAGCTTGTTATTTAATCAAGGTCTGAAGACAGGAAAGAGGCTGCTGCCTGCCTATCTGAAGGATGAGGGATGTCACAACAGAGGGTGGAGTCATGAGGAAATACATAGAGGATTTTTCAGTGTCAGAGAGATTGTTGATGAATATTAGGAATAGGATGGGGCCGAGGACATTATGTTGGGGGCATCCAGCCTTAACGGGGAGAAGAGATGAAACAATTCCTTTGAGAGCCACACTTTAGCTGGATAGGAAGAGTAGAGGAAGTCAGCAACCCAAGAGTGAAGTGGGCCTGAGATACCATAGGCAGAAAGTTTTGGATGGAATTCCAGACTATATCGAAAGCTCGATTTATATATCGAGAGAGACCACCCTGATATTATGTCTGCCATTGAGGGACTCCATCCATTGTTGGGAGAGTAGGAGCAGCACGTACAAAGTGGAGTGACATGGTCTGAATCCAAGTTTGTGATCTTAGATGAGGCTGTTGGACAAAAGCAAGAATTTTATATCAACTGTGATGATGGATTCCATGACCTTCCTGATGATTGGAAGTAAGCTTTTAGGTCTGTAGTTAAGGGGATTGGTGTTTGCACCTCTATTGATGAAGTCACCAGAGGCATTATGTTTTTGGATTGTCCCTTGGAACATTTGAGAACGTTCGTCAGGTCAGGTATGGGAGCATGTGCCGAAGCAGCGCGTCGCTGCATCCACTTCCCACCGGTACTCCAGGGGCCTCCATCTGGCCATCTCCCAGGCAGATGCCAGGCCCATGCCCAACTCCCTGAGATGCCGATCAACCTGCTTCAACCATGAGGCATGTGGTCAGCCCATTGGTCTGCTCCACTCACGAGGCTCCCTCGCTGAGAGAATCTAGTGAGCAGGATCATTGTCAGGAAAACGAGCCACATGTCCATACAGCTGCAGCTGATGCTCACAGACTATGCAGGTAACAAATCTCATTTGAGTCTCTCTCAGAAACCGCTCATTGGACACAAAGTCTGACTAGCGATAGCCAAAGATTCTCCGAAGAGACCTGGTACCAAAGGAATTAAGTCTCCGTCTCAGATCCTTGGTCAGAGTCCAAGTCTCGCATCCATAGAGCAAGACTGGAAGCACCAAGGACCTGAAAACTCAGACTTTCATCCTGCATGGGTACCGACAGTGTCACACCCCATGGTCCAGTGAATTAATGACTCCCTCGGCCCGACCCAGATGTCCACTGACCTCTGGCTCACAGCCAGCAGAGACATGAATATCACTGCCAAGGTAAGCGAATCTCAAAGTGACTTCAACATCCTTACCACAAACAGGTACAGACAAGATAGTAGCATGTAAGATGTCATTGAAAGGCTGGATCTTAGTTTTGACCCAAGAAACCCGTAATCCCAGTGGCTCTGACTCCTCAATCAGCACCTCGAGGGCCCCCAAAAAGATATCCAGAGTCTCTGCAAAGATGACTGCATCATCTGCGAAATCAAGGTCAGAGATCTTGAGATTTTCAAATGATGCACCGCAGCTTGATCTCTCTGACACCCTCCCAAGAATCCAGTCCATACAAGCGCTGAAAAGTGTGGAGGCCAGTACACACCCCTGATGAACTCCAGTAACAACTGGAAATAAATTGGAGATGGTACCACCACATCCCACAGCACTCTCAGTACCAGAGTAAAGTTCAGTCATGAGATTGATCAATTTTGGTGCCAGCTCACGAAGACCAAGAATCCTCCAGAGGCATCCCAATTCACTGACTCGAACACTTTACAGAGATCAACATCAGCTGCAAGCAGCCCCTGCCAAAACTCTCATCTGCGTTTGGTGAGGACCCGAAGAGCAAGGATACGGTCAATCGTTGACCTCTTTGGTGTAAAGCCTGACTGCTCTGGGTGCTGATGCTCAAGCAGATGGTGGCGAACCCTATCAAGAATTATCAAGAATGTTAGTAGATCTATTTCTCCATGCAAATTTTCTGTTTTCTCTGCAACCGCTTATCTGATTGACACAATTTTCACCACATGTGCAACTACTCATGCAGAATGTTTTAATGATGTCATAGGTCACGTGGTGTGTCAGCCACGTTGGAAAAAAGAAAAAACTGACCTCTATCTCCGAAACCACCCCATGGATAAAATTGAAACCTAGCACATGTCAAGTACTCCCCCATGGGAAACGAGTGTGAAATATTTTTTGATGGTGTCATAGGTGGCTTTGTTATGACATAATTGCAAATGTCAGATGCTTTATTCAATTGGTATGAAATTTTTGAGTGTCATCTCGGGCTAAATTGTTTGGAGGGGGGGGGATTGATGATGTAATTGGAGATGTGGTTCGTTAGCCATATATATATATATATATATATATATATATATATATATATATATATATATATATATATATATATATATATATATATTGTTTAACATAAGAACTTTAAAAAATCCTCTTCTCCAAAATGGCTGAACAGATTGAGGCAAAACTTTGCAGATATGATCGCCTATCCATGAACAAAAAGTTCTCCACCAAAGACATCATGTCACATGGTTTGGTTGCTTTTGATTTTTTGGTTTTTTTCAAAGAATATACCTTTAAAACCTTCAAAACAGCTTGACAGAGTGAGGGGAAACTTCACCCACATGTTCCCCAAACCTTGATGATACCAGGGTGTTTACAAATAATTCCTAGGTGACATGGTCTGGCAGCCATATTCAAATGAACGAAAATCTTTTTAAAAATTATTTATTTTGAACTGCTTCATCAATCGATGTGAAACGACACAATTATGATCTAGCAGTCATGCGGAATATATTTATTTTAAATTTCAACCTGATCAGACGCATGGTCGGGCACCCAGAATAACCTAATATTTGAAATCTTGGTTCAGGGATTTAAATGAAAATTAGTACAAGTATGTATCATGATCTTGATGTAATAATGTGGGCGAAGCAGATCAGAAACTTCTCCACCTTCTCAGGTGCAAAATACAGAGTCCAGGAGCAGTTGGATAAGACTGGGTATAATGAATGCAAAGAGCAAGTGGTTGGAGATGCAAGATTTGGAAGGAAACACAGAATTGAGACATTTAGCCTTCTCACGAGTGGAGTCGGCTGTTGTGTCATTTGAAGAGAGGGAAAGGATAAGATTCAGTTTGGAGATATTGGGAAAAAAGAATGGAAAACAAGAAGTACAGGCAGAAGGAAATGAAGGAAGAATGAGATCGTTGTGGAGTGAAAAAACAAAGTTTATTTTTATTTTTGAAGTGATGAGGGGAAATAGGATAATTGTTGAAGAGGTAGAAACTACAATATTTGGGAAGAACGAATCAAAAAGAGGAATCCAAGGAGTAGCTAAAAGTAGACTTTGAACAACACAAAAATGAATTTGACAAATACAGCACAACAATGTATGGAAAATTAGACGGAAACAAACAGCAACGCAGGGACGAAGTTTTATGAAAGAAAAATACGACAAATCCGGTTTGAAAAACTTAACATAACTGGTGGATGTGACCGCTGCAGATTCGA
>NC_140965.1:41692373-41712373 GCF_056783735.1 Eptatretus burgeri
ACCGAGCGGTGTTATCGTCGGCCTCGACGGTTCCGATTAATTACCGGGCGTATTAAGCCCACGTCGAACCCTTTACGTGAAGCAGGATGGAGGGTCAATAAAAAAAGACGAAGCAAAACGGGAAAACAGTTCACACAAAGCACATTTATTTCCCGGCACACGGCAAGCACACCTATACAGCCAAACAGTCAAAATGCACATATAGCAATCAAAACAAAAGCAACAACGATGTAGAGTTACTACCGACTACGCACACACACGGCAACACTTATACAGTTCTACTTTACAGACGGCGCCAACACACATTTACTCAAAAGCAAAGGAAAGAGGCCACCATCATAGACAAGGGGGCAGACAGGCCTGTAGGCCAATTGTGCGCGTGACCTGAAGGAGCGGCCAGGCCCGCGAGACCGGGTGGGGGGGGTCCTACAGGCGTTCTCGTGACGCATTGGCGAACGAGCCGCAGATGTGGCCGCATGGCTGTGCCCCGGCTCCGTGCTCCTTGGCACGACGTTTGGAGTGGGGTGGGAACGGGGCCCCCTTTTTGCACTATCTCAGCGCGGGGTCAGGTCAGGTCAGGTATGGGAGCATGTGCCAGAACAGCGCGTCGCTGCGTCCACTTTCTGCCGGTACTCCAGGGGCCTCCGTCTGGCCATCCCCCAGGCAGATGCCAGGCCCATCCCCATGGTAGGGTGAATATACTGATTCTGGCTCACTTTTCCCTATGTAAATGAATGAGGGATTTTCAGCGATTCCCTTTTTTTTCCCTAAAAATAAACCCCCTTTTTATCCCAAGGTATATTTATTTGTCTCCCCTTTTAACCTAGGGGCTCTCTATTCAAATAACCCATACAACAAGATAAAGATTTGTTAAAGGTGATTCTAAAGAAATATCTGAAACGTCTAAGCCTCGGGACACTCTTTATCAAATAACCGATGCATATTGTTTAGCTCACTCATTGAACCTATAAACATTTGTTCATTCTCAAATTCCTTCAATAGCTTAATTTTCTTTGCACAATAATCCCCATCTAAAATATTGACAAACAAAACATTTGAATCTTTATATTTTTTAAGATACCCCTTTTGTGCCATTACGAAATGATAAGCTTCTCTTAATGATCTCATCTGACCACCTCCTGAGCCACAGGTTATTTTTGTTAAACCCCTGCCCACTTTTCTTTAAGCCCCGCCCACTTTTCACGAGGTATTCAATAAGCCACGCCCACTTTCCTCTAAGCCCCGCCCACTTCTCCGCGGAATTTTTTATAAGCCCCGCACACTTTTGTCAAGCCCCGCCCACTTTTGATAAGCCCCGCCCACTTTTCATGAGGTTTTTTATAAGCCAAGCCCACTTTTTCTAAGCCCCATCTACTCTTACATCATTTCCAGTTCATCTCTGACTCACAAAGAAATCACTAGAAAATTCCAGCATGTTATGGTTTTGAAAAATTTCCCAACGAAGGCTTGCCTTGGCTTGCCCAGGGAATTTCCAAAGGAAACCACACCCAACAGTCTTTCCCTATAAAAGCCTCATGCCCAGGCTCCATTTTAAACATTTTTTTTTGCTGGCAATGGTGTGCTGTGTGCTTGCCTGGAACTCTCAGACTTGTATGGAACTAAACCTTCAAGTTGATGAACTGGATTCAAACCTCTTATCTGTTGAGGTAAGATTTTTATTTTCCTATTTTCAAACTTTGATTGAAGCATACTCATTTAATAATTAAATAACTTAATTAATACATTATTATTTTCTCTCACAGGAAATTGTGTCTGAAATACATAATGAAAATACTGCTTTTGCTACAACTTGGGGGGAAATTGTTGGCTTGGTTGAAGACCTTATGAGCGACCAAGACCTTGAGTGGAATGACTTTGGGGTTCCTTGGAACTCTCTGACTTGTATGGAACTAAACCTTCAAGTTGATGAACTGGATTCAAACCTCTTATCTGTTGAGGTAAGATTTTTATTTTCCTATTTTTAGTTCCTTTTAAACATCGACTCGTTTAATAATTAAATAACTTAATTAATACATTATTATTTTCTCTCACAGGAAATTGTATCTGAAATACGAAATGAAAATACTGCTTTTGCTACAACTTGGGCGAAATTGTTGGCTTGGTTGAAGACCTTATGAGCGACCAAGACCGACAGAACGAGTTCGTCCTTGATGACCCAACCAAAGAGTTATACCTTGGAGACCAACAAAATCCTGAAAAAGAGTTTTACAGCAATAGTACTCATTGTGAGTTATCAAGACAATACCCACTGAACAAGTTATACCTTGATAAGCCAGAATACAAGTTTTACCTTGGAGACTCACAAATTTTGAAAAAATCAGTAAATGAGTTCTGCCTTGATGGTTTAAATAACTACCTTGGAGACTCAGGAAAAGGGTTCTGCCAAGATGGTTCTAAATATGGGTCCTACCTTGGAGACTCACAAATTTTGAAAAAATCAGTAAATGAGTTCTGCCTTGATGGTTTAAATAACTACCTTGGAGACTCAGGAAAAGGGTTCTGCCAAGATGGTTCTAAATATGGGTCCTACCTTGGAGACTCACAAATTTTGAAAAAATCAGTAAATGAGTTCTGCCTTGATGGTTTAAATAACTACCTTGGAGACTCAGGAAAAGGGTTCTGCCAAGATGGTTCTAAATATGGGTCCTACCTTGGAGACTCACAAATTTTGAAAAAATCAGGAAATGAGTTATCCTTAAGAGACTTTGTAAGTTGGTTTTACTTTGAATACTTGAAATGTGGGTTCTGGATTGATAACTCACAATGTGATACATATCTTGGAAACTCAACGGGAATGTGGTTATACCTTGAAGACTTGGAAAGTTGGGTTTATGTTGGACACTTGAAACTTTTTTGGAGACTTTTATTTATTTATTTATTATTATTATTATTTTATTTATTTATATTATGGAGACTTTTGGAGTTGCTATCACTCTTTGGGATCTAAACCTATCGATGTAGTTCTTTGTCGGATGGTGCTTGATGGGAGCAAGATCAAGAAAGTTCTGGGAAAAAAGTGCAGGCTTACTCCCCCTTTCTACGTCATCAAACCTGAAAGCCTTAAAAGACAGAATTGGAAGAAGAGAAAAAAAAAAAAAAAACGTAAAAAAAATATATATAGGTGGAAATCTCATTTTGAAAAAGACATTGTGTTGGGCGAGGATTGAGTTGGGGTTGAGATTTTGAATGTGAGGGTTGGGACACACACACACACACACACACACACACACACACACACACACACACACACACACACACACACACACACATGAAACTGTGGCCACAGCCTTTATTGAGGCCTCCAGCTCGGAGGGAAACGCGAGCTGAAGACCAGAGCCTTCCTCGGACCTGTCCACCTCGTGTGGTTTGGGCAAGCCGATTCGAACCAGGCACCAGCGAGAGGCGAGCACAATCCAGAAACCGGCGAGCCGCGATCAGCCTCCTGAGCTCCGCTCGGCGCTCGTCCTGGCAACCAAACCTCTCCTCTGTGTCCTAAACTGTCGAGAAGTCAGGAGGTTTCTCTGCCACTTTTCCAAGTCTTTGAGTTGAACGTTAAAGCGAGGGCTGATAATTCCACGCTTGTTCAACCTGCCCGACAGATTAACCACACCCTTGCCTACTTGATGGTCATCAACTATCTCAAACACTCTTAAGTTTACCGACAGAGAGACACCCCTTGCGGTTCTTTTGGAGGAATGATCTCTCAAGCTCAAGCTACATCAACAAACAAAGTTAAGCCTTGACTATTCAGTTGAGGATTCTGTGTTTGGGGTTCACAGATCTAAGAACGTCCCCCCTTGACACACATTATATACTGTAATACACCTCGGACTTGTCCCTCTAGTGTCCACAAAGGTGTATAGTAGGAGGGAGTGAAGCGCCAACCCATTGCTCCCATTGGTATTATCTGCTTAGTTTTGTCTTTTGTAATTCCTGTGAATAAAATGAACCTAAAATCTCTTCCCCTTCCAAATCATATATCTTATAAGTCCAAGGAACCGTATCTATTACATCAACAATTTAAAAAAGTTCTTTCGTCCATCGTTTAGTAAATCCCTTTTCAAAATGAGATTTCCACCTATATATTCTTACGATATCACCAACTTTGAACTTAGGTTTTCTGACATTAATCTCTTTTTCATATTTTAATTTTGTAAATGTTTCTGATGGTTTCATATTTGTTGACGTGTGAATCGTGTCATTATACTTATCCACAATATCCTGAATAAAAGATGACCATTGTTGTGAACCGAGTTGTGTGAATTTTTTATATAGTCTCTCTTTTACGGTACGATTAAAACGTTCAACAACAACTGCCTTCCCTTCATTAAAGGTACTGTATAATGTAATAGTTATTTTTTAGAAAATTCATAAATGTCTTGTTATAAAACTCTCTACCCTCATCAGTCCACAATTTTTTAGGTTTTCTCTTACTTTTATTAAATATCTGTTGAAAGGCTAACATAAGAGTATTACCTGTTTTGTTTTTTAATGGCACAACCCACGCATATCTACTCCTCAAATCAATAACGGTTAAAGCATACTTGTACCCCTTATCATTATTGAGTTAGGGTTAGGGTCTATAAGTTTTTTGAATTTCCAAGTCCAAGTTTCAATTTAGCACTGATCATCTTCTTCACAATGAACCGATCAACTTTTTCTCTCAAGGTTGGATTTTGTATCAGAGACAAATTATACAACATTTCTCTATCGGCTTCATGCTTTTCTTCCAACGTTGTGGTATTCCCATAATCAATATCGTGTCTCATGCACACTTCATCAACTCTATTGATTGGTTTACTCCAGGATTTAGGATTGTCTGCCTCATCTAATCTTTTATCCAAGTTTGTGCCTGGACCACAGAAAGAATACCCTGGAAGATGTAATTCCCCTGGTATTCCAGTAGTTGTATATTTACTTCCTGATAAAAACTTTTGTATATCTCCTCCGAGTTTGTGTTTGGAGATAAATTGATTTTTTTTTGAACCACACACCGAACATATACCTTTTTGTATAACCCTGTTATTTTTACTTTTAATATATGAAATATTTTTAGTATTAGTTTTCTTTTTACATTTGAGACAATAACTCATTTATTTATGAGAAAAATTCCTGCAGAGTGCAAAAACCTTTTTAGTTTCCAACATGCACATTTGAATCTTAATTTTTAAAACATAAAGAATCCTTAGAAATGCCTTCACTCTCTCCTCCATTTATTTAAGAAAAAAAATGAAAAACTTGAATGAAAATACATATCTTGTCGATGTCAATAGTCTTGTCGAAAGTATTGCAAATAGACTTGTCAATTCTTTGTTTTCCTCCTCGGTGGGTTGAGTTATTTTCTGTAATACCACCAATCTTTTTTTAATCTCACTGGTTTCCATATTTTGATATTTATTCATCCACTCTCTTCCCTCCCTCTCCTCCCTCTCTCTTCTCTCTTTCCTCCCTCTCTCTCTTCTCTCTTTCCTCCCTCTCTCTTCTCTCTTTCCTCCCTCTCCTCCCTCTCTCTCTTCTCCCTCTCCTCCTTCTCCTTTTCCTCCTCTTCCCTCTCTTCTTCAACTCCTTCCTCATCCCTTACTATCCTTGAATCGCTTACACCCCATAGAATATTATACATATATTCATCAGGATTTCTTGTTATTCCTGTATCCAAAATATTTTTTTTTTACAACAGGAAACCAATAAAATTTCTTTTGAATTTCTAAAAGAGCCTTACCTTTTCTTAACTTTATAATTTTTTCATTATTTAACATTCTAATTAAATCTAAAGTTGTCGGTTTATCAACATCAGCATAATGCCAATCTTTTATTGAAAATACCTCATTCTTATGTTGTAGAACATATTTATTAAAATACCGAATACCCTTTTCTTGAAGGTATGCTTGGACACAGAAATGATAATTTTCTTGAAGCCTTCTTGCTGTCATTTATGCATTAGAAATATATGTTAGAATAATATTATGACACGAAACACCTCCCCATCTTCCCATAGTTAAATCATTTTGTATTTCCTTACTTATTATATATAATCCTGTTTTTTCTGTTTTCATGAGATAAACAAGGGCAAAACCATTATTATATTTACCCTTATTAAATTCTTTTATTTGTTGTTTACTAATCGTGGCTCCACAAAACTCATTCTCGATACCAAGTGGATAATATTCTTCCTTACGAGACTGATTTAATTGTTCCAGGTCTTCGAGGTTAATTTTAAATGACCAATTATACCCTAAATCATTCATATCATACCCCCATTGTTCTATTCTCATACAAACGATACGCCCTTCTTTATAAAAATTTATTTTAATTCGAACTGTGAATTCTGTATGACCTGGAGATAATATCAACACTTCTGTATCTTTGGAATACACGGCTGTTTTATTTAAGTATATATATTGTGATAAATCGCTTAATCTCACCAAGTCATTCGCGTCAGTCGGGCTTGGATAATTTTTTAATTTATAAGCATTTTTCATGTTAATATTTTTGGTTATATTATATTTATGTCGTTCAGCCTGTGCCTTTGTGTAATAATTTGATAAATCAATATCCAGTTCTTGAGATACACCAAAGATAGAACCATCTTTACCAACATAAGTCATTTATATTAGATTAAAAATAATATCATAAAATTTTTTATTTTTGTTGAGTTGAAATAACACATATAGACATAATTGACCACAACACTTGGAATTTAATTCTTGGACTTGAAATGTTTGATAAACACCATTCTGTAAGAATTTTATGACTTCAACAGGTGGTGGAAGACCAAAACTATCAAAATAATATTTGTCTTGACTATTAAAAATACAAACCCAATGAGAACCGTTCCCATTATTATCTTCTAAGTTCATAATAATATTCTTTGTATGTTTCGGCACATTTGTTAATTCATCTCTCATACAAATAACCACATTATGAATTTTTAATTTCTTACAATATTTAACAAGTTGTAAATTTGATGTTGTATTCTTTCCAAATTCTTTCAACCACTCATCAATGCTCATTTATTTATTAGAAAGATATAATCCATTACCTCTTTTCGTTAATTTTACACCTGCTTGTGCTATAGAAGAAAGCATATCTCCAACTAACAATCTTGCTTTATCAGGCAGACCTTCAAGTTTTTCAGCAAAATCTACAATTACACCACTTCCACTAATTTGTTTTTCCAACTCTTTGTTATGTCTTTCCAATTCTTTTTGAGCCTGGAGTTGAGCCTTCCTTTCGTTGGCAATTTTCACCGCTTTTGAAATACCACCCGTCAATGCTCCAACCGCACTTAAACCAGCAAATAAAGGAATTAGAAATGGGAGAAATCCTCCACTCGTCTCTCTTATTAAATATTTTTTCAACATTGGTTTTGTCATTTTAATTTTAAGTGAGCCAGTGTCATTCAAGATTTTAACCTGTTCTCTTGTGAGCAAAACATCAATTCTTACTGCTCCTTTTCTCTGAATTGTATTAACGTTAATCGTACAAGGCTTTTGATTTTGAACACAAGATGATAGTTTATGAAGATTGATTTGATTAACATATACCCCAGTTGGTACTTTGCCACTCATTTATTTAACAAAAAATTATGTGAGACTAATCATCACACCATTATCTGTATTAATCTGCAATTCTGTTTCTTCCAAAAGCAAACAATATGTATCAACTTCTTCACTCTCTCCTCTTTCAATGTATAGGGAAGTATCCACTCGATTAGACTTTATAGTTTCCTTTTGAGCGCTCAGGTCAAACGCATAGATTGTATACAAACTTTTAAATGCTGTCATATCCAAAATAGGTTCTTTATTTCCATTACTTTCACACACCTTTTGGTAAGACTTGTATGCTTCAGCAAAATCATTTTTTTCCCAATTAATTTCCAATCTATCTCGTGGATAAAATGTTCCATCTAGAGAAACGCGAAGTTGTTTCACCTTAGCATTATCACTCAATGCATTATTCTTATTAGTCGCAGTATCACCATCTGGCTTTTTAAAAATGATCCACAGATATCGTGGCTTTCCTTCCAGAACACCCAAATTCCACGTGTAAGTGGTTTGGTTGAGTTTAACGTGTTGACATCTTCTTTTGAGGTATGATACACTGAGTGGTTTCTTTGAGTTAAGTCTTCGATTCAGCATCTCTTCTGTTTTAAGATTAGGAGTATATTCACTGATATACCAACTCATCTCCTCAATTACAAATTTATTCTGATCACCAAAAGCACTACCAACACCAAAAAGCAATCGATTTTCATTATCATTCCTTTGAAGTTGAAATCTAATTTTAAGACCATACATAACTTTATCATGATCACAAAATCCAAATATACCTTTAAGAGGAACTGCCACAGTAAAACTATTTTCTGCTTTTGTATCATCATTATACATTCCTTTCCTTTGAGTATATCCAGGGTCTGTGTTTGTTCCCGTTGACATATCAGGAATAAAACCTTCGACAGACCCCTTTCCCATTCTATCACTGAATGTATAGAGTGTAAATTTCATCATTTCAGATACAGCAGAGACATAATCAACCGCTTCAACTTCTTGTGTTCCAATATACAAACGCACACCATCAAACATTTTCCAGAAGAAATCATTTACAAGTGTAGCGTTTGTGTTATTCCCAGCTTTAGTGAATTTAAATTTACACAACAAGAAACTTTCGGAGAGATTCAAATAGGTTTGTTGATTATTTATTTCAAAACTTTTTGTGCCATTCATATTCCAGTCTGTTCCAGTTATTGCATTTACCTTGAAGTAATCTTTTTTTAGTGGAGTTTGAGATAATAATAGTATCATCCAAATCATAGATACTATCAATTGCTTCCATACTTGTATTTATTTAGGAAAAAAGATGTTAAAACTTTTGAAACCCTGATCCAAGTATTTGAATTATTTTCTGTCGTTCTTGGGGGGACAACTGAGTTTTGCCTTTCTTAATTTCTTTTATTGCTTGTAATTTATGAGATTTCTTCTGGGCATCTTTTATGCTCTTTACAGCACCTGCTACATTTCCCACAGCAGAAGCAGTTGAACCAATTAGATCTTTCTGTTTAAGAATAGTTGAACCAATACCCATGAGAGTATCAATTATCCCATCTCCTCTAAATTGATGTCCAACACCCCTTTGTCTCTTAGGTTTATAGTATCCTCCACCAAGATACATACCTTCACCCTTGTAGTATGGGGAAAGGAACATCCCATCCCCTGTAATTATTTTATATTTCCCCAACTTGTGTTTCCTCACAATAACCATCGTATTTATTTATTGGAAAACTTCACGTAGGTGAATTCTGATGGATATAACTTCTCCATTAAAAGAAATCACACGATTATCTTGGTCGGTTATCCTAAAATTTACTCTGTGTATGGTTTTTCCTGACACAGGTAGATAAACCAAATTTTTGGGTTCCATATTGAATTTATAACCAATTGGGGTTGAGTATGCGCTGAATGAAAATATTGTATTTGTTTTTTTTCCATCATTATAAGCACCATCAATCAAATCACAGTGAATTAACACTGAATTTATTGCTGAGGATATTTGAATGACATTATCACTGTAAAACGTCCCATTAGTTTCAATCTTTTTTGAGGAGAAACCCAATAACTCTCTAAATGAATTATCAATTGTGAAATCAACCTTGTAGTTATTTTTAACTTTAATCGTTGATTTTGAAGTATGTTTTTGAATGTTTATAACAATATTTTTGGTTCATCACCCTGTTATTTCATAAGACGAGCAATTTCGGAAGATATTTGAGAAATCTCATATGCTCCGGGTGAGACTGTTATCGTTTTGTATCCACTTCCCGGATTATAACTAAACTTGTCATTTTCTCGGTTATATTAAATAAGGTATTATAAGTTTCCATGGACAATAAAGATGCCTCATATTCTTTTGTTGTGTCAAGTTGTAGTGGGTATGGGAATGAAGATGTGTGGTCGCTTGTTGTGAAATTGAAACTAAGGATTGTGCTTCTCATCTTATTTAATATGAGATAAAATGTCTTTATATTGATATTTATTAATTATTTTCATGTTTATCAACTGGTCTAAAATGGCTGATGCTTCATTAAAACAATTGTTATTTCCAGCCTTCTTACTGCCTAACAACAATAACAGTCTATTAACTAATTGCGATGGGTCATTTGGAAGAAAACTAACACCTGAACCAAGGATACTTAAAGCCTGAATAATGTGTTTCTCCTTCTCATTCTTCCTACTTTTACCAGAAAGAATAACCTTATAATTTAGAATGCTCAGCAGATCAATATATACTCTATCATCATTATTTTCCATATCCAATGGTTTATCAATATACTTTGATTCATCCCTCACAGTTGAACCTTGTCTTCCATCTTTTGTGAGAAGAAACATTAATCTCGGAGTAGTTTAACAGGGGGTTGAGCAGAACCCAAGAACCTTAATTCATCATTAAATATCAATACCTTTTCTTGAACAAGATGAAATATTGCTGATTGTTCTGTTGGAATGAGTCCTGCTTTGGTTTTTGAATCCGCTGAATATTCATTGTTTTGAACAGCATTCACAATATAATCAGGGGGTTGATTAATCTCTTCCAGTTGTTGAAATAAACCTTCATCATCATATTCTAATTCTCCTAAATGCTCTAATTCTTCCTCCGTCATTTGATCAAAATCTTTTAACATTTTAACTTTTTTAGGAGTATATTCTACTGTGGAAACTGTGGAAACATCTTTCATTTTTTCTTGGGAAGTTTTGAAAAGTGGTTTAAAAAATTTCTCTTGTTTTCTTTCAAATGCTTCTTCGCCCGTTAGTTTCTGTCTGCGTTTCTTTTTTATGTCTTCCTGTTGTTTTACAACTTTTGAAACCAACTCTTGATGTTCCTTAAATCTTCTTGCTCTTTCTTTTGCATCCATTTATTTATTGTAAAATATAATTTAATGAATTGTAAAGATCAACAGGGAAATTTTCCTTTTCTTCATCATTCAAGTAGATGTGTTCAAATAAATCCTTTTTCTTTAAATATTTCATCAAATTCTTTATTAACATTAATGCGAGTTGTAATTTCTTCTTCACTAATCCTTGCATCTCTGCTTTCCATACGTTTGCGTTGAGTTTCTTCATCAACATCAAAACCGAATGATAAAATCTTCACTCCGCTCAGATATTTAATAATTTGTCTCGTTCCTTCTGGATTAGTTTCTAATATCCCAACACCACCAGATTTTAGTTTCCTTAACTCACTCTTACAATGTGAATATTTTGTTGTACCAAGAGAAACCTCCTCAAATATTTGTCCTTCATTCCTCAATCGCATATGTTCCTCCAATGAAATATCGTGATAATCTTCACCTTTTACTTCTCCAGGTCTTATTGCTCTAGTTGTTGTTGATACAATGCGTATCACGGGGTGTTTTTTAAGTAAATTTACAATATTCTCATTTGTACTACACAAGAACCTTGATTTATGAAAGTTTTTTCCAGAAGCAGATTTACCCATAAGATTTATAATAATAGTTGTCATTTATATATGTAATTGTTTATAAAACAAAAAAATATATCCCTTAATATCTCATCTTGTTTCACAACAATATATTTATATTTTTCAGTCGTGTGCTTCATGTAATCCTCAAATTTCTTTTTACTACATAATGTAGAACAATTATCTCTCCAAAAATTATTGATATCTATTGAATTTAACTTGAATAAAATAAAAGTATTAGCATTGTTTCTGATGGAACGACGAGGAAGTTGAAAGTACGATTGACTAAGATAAATGCAATTACAAGAAGAATGTCTCCCTCTTGTGTAGTAGCTGTCCATTACCGTTTGGTTTCTCTCATTAACACAATCATCAAAGATAACGAGGTTCTTTTTTGATTTATCCAAATCTTGGGGAGACGGTATATCATCCGTATTATCACAAAGAATACAAGTTATAGGATTTGATTTCTTTCTACATCTCTGTGTATCACAAAATAGTTGAATTACATCTTCAATGTTACAATCATTTAGGTTTTTTTGACGTTTAAATAAACCGATTATATCTTCTTTTTGAAGACCAGCATTAAAACCTTGTGAGAGTAGTTGATACTCTGGTTGAAAACTCGACTTTGTGAAAATTATTAAATTATCATAATCTAAAAAGTTGGGAGTGAGGAGCATTTTTAAAAGTAAGCAGGTTTTTCCACATTCACTTGAACCAACGATGAGACATCTTAATGAATTTGGGAGATTTTTATGGTTGTTAAATTTTATCTTATTTTCCCAAATAGGTAAAAAATCAGTCATTTATATATTTGGAAAACAGGTTATTTAATTTATTATTGGCTTTTTTAGAAACTCTATATTTTATCCTAAGTTCAGGTTTAATTTCAAGATAATCCATTATTTTATTTATACAATATCTTGTGTTGATATTTCCCTGAAAATTACATCCATGAATAATAGATAACAACAATCCTTTGAACATTTCTCTTATATGTTCAGTTTCTTCCCTTGTAAGGAAAGGTGTGTTATCACCCTCATACTTTACATTAATTTCTCTAATCAATCTTGTAAAGTAATTCATTTTTGGTATAAATCTAAAAGAATTATTTTCCTTTTTATATTTTTTATTATCATTAATTAGAAGATAATCACAGAATATACATTGTTTATAGGCTTTTGACTCTGTGTTTAATCCCCGTCTTTCACACGCAGGACAATTCTCAAATTTGTCATATGGAGAATCAGGAAAGTCTAGCATATTTATAAAGTAAAACTTTACTTAAACTGAAATTCATCTACACTTTCAGTTGTATATTGACTCATATTTAAAAATATTACCATCGATATCGATATACTTTTTTTCATTATCAGATTCAACGACAACATTTTTTATATTAAAGGTAATTTTAAAATGATCGTTAATTACTATTGAACGAAATGTCATTTCACCTGACATATTAATATCCTTTATTTCATCAGGATTTACATCTTTAGGGTTGTTGAAAAAAATACAAATTTCTCCTTGCATATTACAGATGGTCTTATCTTTTCTTTCTAAAGCTTCATCTATAAGGTTTTTGTTTTTTGATACTTTTTCTTGTTTCATTGCTTTTTCTAGTTTTGAATATATTACTAGAAGGAGAGGAGAAACTTTTGTTAGAGATACTTTAATTGATGTTCTACCAGGTATACTAAAAGCCCTTCCACTGAAGGAAATTGAAGAACTCATATTATTTACCATAATAGTTTTTATCCAATAGTTATATTTATCTTTGTTCAATTTTACATCCTTGACATATTTCTCAGTATCTTTAACAAATGAAGAGATTGATTGAAACTTGTCTTTTGTGTCTTGAAACATTGTATTTATTAAGTGAAAAAGTTGGAGGATAAAATGGTTTTAAGCACAGATTCACCTGTAAAATAAACGAAATTTTCATCAAGAAAATTTTAGTTTAAGCAAAGATTTATTATATAAATATGGTGAATACAACATACTGCAATGTTTGTAATCACAAATATAAACATTATAGAAAACACCTCCGAACCAACAAACACACATTTAATCTGTTTCATAAAATATCTCCTCTTGAGTTGGAAAGAAAACATTGTGATATCTGCTCAAAGGATGTTTTGAAGAGTAATTATAATAGAAATCTTCAATCACAAAAACACAAGAAAAATGAGTTTAAAGTAAAGGGAGACTATTATATTGAAAACACTGATGGGGCATTTAAAGGACATATAAAAATAGGGATTTTTCAATTTGGAGAACCCGGTCCATCATCAATAGCTGAATCAATTGAAATAGTGAAACCCGATGTTGAAAATTTTATTAAAAAGATATTAAAAGAAATGAAAACTTTAAAGTTTTATATGGGAGTGAAAATGAATATGAAAAGACAAGATGAAGAACATACTCCTTATATGAGAACAGATCTTCATTTTATAACATCATTTCAAGATTTTTTGAATAGTGGGGTTTATGAAGAACTATCAAGACAAGAGGAGGATGTTGATAATACAGTGGTAGGAAGTGGATTCAATATTAAAAAAAATCATCTTTTTAGATATACACATTCTAAAATCAAACCCTCTTAAAGCTTCTTCTTATATTGAATTACCAAATTAAATAAAACTAAAGAAGGCAGTTGTTAATATTAAGAACAATGATAATAAATGTTTTCTCTGGTCTGTTCTTGCTCACTTTCATCCACCAAAATGTAATTCAGAAAGAGTAAAACAATATATGAAATATGAGAATACCTTGGACATTAAAGATTTTAAATTCCCAATGCCACTAACAGATATTCCTAAATTTGAGAAAAAGAATAATCTTTCTATTAATGTATATGGATTAACGGATACAAACAAAGTTCAAATATTAAAAATTTCAAACAACTATAAAAATGAAGAAACACACATTGATCTTTTATATTTTAGTGTTGGAAATAATTCACATGACACATACATCAATAATTTATCAAGATTAATCTCTTCTCAGGTATTCAGAACAGCAAACAAAATATATCCTTGTAAGCGATGTCTTAATTCATTTCATACAAAAGAACGATTAGAACAACATTCAAAATATTGTAGTAATCATAAATCAGCTGTAATTACAATGCCTAAACCTGGTGAAAAGATTTCTTTTGAAGATTATAATAAATCTATCATGCACCCATTTGTGATATACGCTGATTTTGAGTGTATCCTTAAAAAGATAAATACTGCATCTCCTAATCCAAAAGAATCATATACAAATAAATATCAAAAACATATTCCTTGTGGTTTCTGTTATTATATCAAATCATCTGTTGGAGAAAAGTATAACAAACTTGAACATTATAGTGGAAAAAAAGCTTCACAAGAGTTTGTAAAACGATTAGAAAAGGATTGTATAAGACTCACGAAATTAATGAAAGAAACAAATGAACCGATGAAATTAACCAAAGAAGAAAAATTAGAATTTAGAAAGAACAATATCTGTCATATTTGTGAGGGGGAAATTAAGGAGTCTAAAGTTAGGGATCATTGTCATCTTACTGGTAAATATAGAGGTCCCGCTCATTCCTGTTGTAATCTTAATTATAAATTACCTTCTTTTATTCCAGTCTTTCTTCACAACATCGCCAACTATGATACACATCTATTTATAAATGAACTTTCAAAAACACCAGGGAATATTTCTGCTATAACAAACACAAGTCAAAAGTATATTTCATTTACAAAAATGATATTCACAAAACCTTTAACTCGTATTAGGTTTCTAGATTCTTACAAGTTTATGGGAACACCACGAGCCTACCTCGCATCAAATCTAAGCTCCACGGACTCTTTTCCAAATCTTAATTCATTCTTTCCAAAAGAGGAAATTCTAACTAAAGAGGAAATTCAGATTAAAGAGAGAATTCAAAGTAAAGAGGAAATTCTAATTAATGAGGAAATTAATGAAGAAATTCTTACTGAAGATGAAATTCTAATTATACAGAAAATTCGAACAATGAATGAAATTCTAACTAAAGAGGAAATTCAGATTAAAGATGAAATTCTGATTAAAGAAGGAATTCTTACGAGAGAGGAAATTCAAACAAGGAATGAAATTCAAAGTAAAGAGAAAATTCTTACAAGTAAGGGAATTTATCCTTATGATTATATGGATTCATTTATGAGATTTAAAGAAACACAACTTCCTTCAAAAGAAAGTTTCTATAATAACCTTTATGAAGAAGAGATAAGTGATAAGGAATATAAACACGCACAAGAAATATGGAAAATATTTAAGATAAAGAACCTTGGAGAATTTCATGATTTATATCTAAAAACAGATGTTTTATTGTTAGCTGATGTGTTTGATGCTTTTAGATCACTCTGTCATAATAAAAATTGTTATGGATTAGATCCTGCCCACTATTTCACAGCTCCTGGTTTAGCTTGGAGTGCAATGTTGAAAATGACAAAACAAGATATAGATTTAATCAGTGATGTTGATGTGCTTTTGATGATTGAGAAGTCCAAGAGAGGTGGAATATCACAAGTATGTTCAAAAAGATATGCTAAAGCAAATAATAAATATCTTCCAAATTATGATAGTGAAAAAGATAGTAATTATTTGATGTATTTTGATGCTAATAATTTGTATGGATGGGCAATGTCTCAATCTCTGCCTTATGGTAAATTAGAGTGGGTGGAAGAAAAGGATTATGAAAAGGCTTTGATGAATATTGTTAATTCTTCTCAAGAGGAATTGAATGACAAAGAAGAAGGTTATTATTTTGAAGTTGATTTGAAGTACCCGAGTGATCTTCATAATAAGCATAAAGACCTTCCTTTTGCATGTGAGAAAGAAACCCCAAAGAAAGAATGGTTCAGTGATTATTATAAAAGTTTTAATATTAAAGGCAAATCAACAGAAAAGTTATTAACAACATTCTATGATAAAGAGGGATATGTTTTGCATCAAAGGAACTTGAGACAATATTTATCTGCTGGGTTGAGAGTAGCTAAAATTCATAGAGTTTTAAAATTTAAACAAAGTCCTTGGATGAAAAAGTATATTAAATTCAATACAGATATGAGAGCAAATACAAAAGTAAAATTTGAAGGGGACTTTTATAAATTAATGAATAATGCTGTATTTGGAAAGACTATGGAAAATGTTAGAAACAGGCAAAACATTAGATTCGCAACATCTTGGAAAGAAGCTTCGAGATTGATAAATAAACCAAGTTTTGAGAGAGAAGAGGTTTTTTTCAGAGAACTTTTCTGCAATTCATATGAAAAAGGAAAGTATTGTAATGGATAAACCAATTTATATTGGAACAGCAGTTCTTGATTTATCAAAGATATTGATGTATGATTATTTGTATAATGACTTAAAGAAAGAGTATGGTGAAAATGTTTCATTGTTGTATATGGACACTGATAGTTTTATCTTAGATATAAAAACTGATGATGTTTATGAAGATATGAAGAAAAATATTGGAGTATATGATACAAGTAATTTCAGCAAGAAGAGTGAGTTATTTTCCAAAAAGAATGAAAAGGTTATTGGTAAGTTTAAGGATGAGTTGGGTGGAAAAGTAATGAGTGAGTTTGTTGGATTGAGAGCAAAGGCATATGCTTATAAGTATGGTGATCAGATTGATAAGAGGTTAAAGGGAATAAAGAAATATGTAATAAAGAAATTAATAACTTTTAGAAATTATTATAATTGTTTGATGAATAAGAAAGAAGAATATAGGAAAATGAATACAATAAGAAGTTATAAACATAACATATATAGTGAAGAAGTAAATAAAAAGGCATTAGGAGCCTTTGATGATAAGAGATTTATTTTAGATAATGGAATAGATTGTGTTCCTTATGGATATTGTATGATAGAGTGAATAGAATAGATTGTGTTTTAACCATGGGAAGATGGGTTAGGGTTTTTTAAGGGCTACCGCCGCGTTTTTTCACAACATATAAATGGTTAAACCAAGTATTAATCAAACTAAAGAGTGGAGAAAATCTCAGTCGTGGTATATAAATGGAAAACATGATGAATGTGAAAAATATCAAATAAGGCTTATTGAAAAAATAACTAAAACAAAGGTAAATAAAACAAATAAGTGAATCAATTTAAAAACTAGTAAGTTAGAGGATGTAAAGAAAAAAATGAATATCCTTGAATGGACTGAAAACTTTGATGGTTATCAATTGAACAATGAAAAAACAATTTACTATAATCTCAAAATGATATGTGGCTCAGGAGGTGGTCAAACAAGAGCATTAAGAGAAGTTTATCATTTCGTAATGGCACAAAAGGGGTATCTTAAAAAATATAAAGATTCAAATGTTTTGTTTGTCAATATTTTAGATGGGGATTATTGTGCAAAGAAAATTAAACTATTGAAGGAATTTGAGAATGAACAAATGTTTATAGGTTCAATGAGTGAGCTAAACAATATGCATCGGTTATTTGATAAAGAGTGTCCCGGGGCTTAGACGTTTCAGATATTTCTTTAGAATCACCTTTAACAAATCTTTATCTTGTTGTATGGGTTATTTGAATAGAGAGCCCCTAGGTTAAAAGGGGAGACAAATAAATATACCTTGGGATAAAAAGGGGGTTTATTTTTAGGGAAAAAAAAGGGAATTCCTGAAAATCCTCCATTCATTTACATAGGGAAAAGTGAGCCAGAATCAGTATTCATACCCTACTCCCCATCTCCTTGAGATGATGGTCAACCTGCTGCAACCATGAGGCACGTGGTCGGCCCACTGGCCTCCTCCACTCATGAGACTCCCTCGCTGAGAGAATCTGGTGAGCAGGATCAGCGTCAGGAAAACAAGCCACATGTCCATACAGCCGCAACTGACGCTCACGGACTATGCAGGTAACAAATCTCATCCGAGTCTCTCTCAGCAACCGCTCGTTGGACACAAAATCCAACCACCGATAGCCAAGGATTCTCCGAAGAGCTCTGGTACCAAAGGAATTAAGTCTCCGTCTCAGATCCTTGGTCAGAGTCCAAGTCTCGCACCCATAGAGCAAGACTGGAAGTACCAAGGACCTGAAGACTCGGACTTTTGTCCTCCTGCACAGGTACCAGCAGCGCCACACCCCATTATCCAGTGAATCCATGACTCCCCAGGCCTGACCCAGACGTCTATTGACCTCTGACTCGCAGCCAGCAGAGACATGAATATCACTGCCAAGGTAAGTGAATCTCTCCATGACCTCAACATCCTCACCACAAACAGACACAGACAGGACAGCAGCATCCAAGATGTCACCGAAAGCCTGGATCTTAGTTTTGACCCAAGAAACCCATAATCCCAACGGCTCCGACTCCTCATTCAGCACCTCTAGGGCCCCCAAGAGGATGTCTAAAGTCTCCGCAAAGATGACTGCATCATCTTCAAAATCAAGGTCCGAGATCTTGACATTGCCAAACGATGCACCGCAATTTGATCTCTCCGACATCCTCCCTAAAATCCAATCCATACAAGTGCTGAAAAGTGTGTGGGCAAGTACACATCCCTGACGAACTCCAGTAACAACTGGAAATAAGTCAGAGATGGTACCACCACACTTCACAGCACTCTCAGTACCAGAGTAGAGTTCAGACATCAGATCGATCAGTTTTGGTGGCACCCCACGAAGACAAAGAATCCTCCAGAGGACATCCCGATTCACTGAATCGAATGCTTTACAGAGATCAACATAGGCTGCAAGCAGCCCTTGCCGAAACTCTCGTCTGCGTTCGATGAGGACACGAAGTGCAAGGATACGGTCAATCGTTGACCTCTTTGGTGTAAAGCCTGACTGCTCTGGACGCTGGTGCTCAAGCAGATGGTGGCGAACCCTATCAAGAATTATCCGAGCAAAGACCTTGCCTGGCACTGAGAGCAGCGTCACCCCTCGGTAGTTGTTGCAGTCTTGGCGATCACCCTTCCCTTTCCAGAGAGGGACAACAAGGTCCCTCTTCCAGTCAGTTGGGATGATGCCTGTGTTCCAGGCTGAGCACAAAACTGCATGCAACGACACGAGTGCAGCATTTCCACCAGCCTTGAGAAGTTCAGCATGGATGCCACAGATCCCTGGAGCTTTGCCCCGTTTCAACTGGTTCACCGCAGCCCGTGTTTCCATAAGCGAAGGTGGACCACAGTTGATTCGAGGGTCAGGAACAGGGATTGTAACACCCTTGACGTCCAACTCGACTGCTGGGGGATCAGCCTGGTACAACCGCTCAAAGTAACCGGCCCAGCGGGCCTTCACTTCAGACTCCTCTGTCAAGAGTTTACCACTCTCTGCTTGAACTGCAGTGCTCCGAGGGATGGGCTTGGATGAACGTAATGGACGAATTCCCCTGTAAGCGGGACGAGAATCACCTGTCCACAGGTGATGCTCTGCCCCCTCACAGATTCCTCGCACATAGGCCTCCTTGTCCACCCTCAGTGCACGTACAGTTTTACGCCTCAGCTCCCTGAACAGCTCAGCTCTGCCATTCA
>NC_140965.1:41717373-41752373 GCF_056783735.1 Eptatretus burgeri
CATACCAATGATTTTACAATCAAAAATAACAATAATGATGAGGATAATATGTTAAAGTTTTAATGCATAAATTAATCTTGGCCCAGCTATAAATTGGCATCCTGGTGTTTCACAGGCATGGCGATCCATCAAGGTGTGTGCTGTCCCTAGTTGCTGGCATATTAAGTTGCTGGATGTTAAAGATCCCACGCTGGTAGATGTTAGTGTCCTTCGCGAAGACTCGGCGAGCTATCGCCCGCACCATGAACAAATTACAAATTCCTGCCCTGACATACTGAATTGGAATGGTGCCCCGACCAGGTTTGTAGCTTAGTAATTTCTTCGACAGCAGCAACGTTCTGCATAGGGCAGGGTACATGATGATCATGATGGTGTACTTTTGCACAGTGTCCCTCCTTGGGTAACAGGTGAGTTTCTTTTATTTATTTCAACCTTTCTGCATTGGGTTGAGTGTTTCTTCCTCTGAAAAGCTGATCAAATACTGGTGTATTGTAATGGTTGTGGGGGTAGATGGAGGAATTTAAGAGGAAAGATCGGATTGTATAGATTTGTTTGGTCCGTGGATGTGTAGGAGACGTCTCGATGTAATTAAGTAGGAAAACTGTGAGCTTAAGTGTGTCACCACACGGGGGGGTGGTGCGGTGTTAATTAGATAGGGATTAAGGATAAGTTCCCCAAGTATGTGACTGCCCCCTGTGACCTATTCCTATGTTTTTGCATTTACAAGCAAGCCAAATGTGCCGAGCAGGCAGAGGTTTCTTGGGTTTCGTGCGGACAAGCCACGCCCCGGAGGTGGAACGGTTATTCGATGTGACGTCAAGGAGAGATCAGAAGCGAAGAGATTGGTCGTTTTGTTGGACGAGTTCGGAGTGAGGGACGGACACGGTTCAGAAAGAACGTAGCCAGGAGATGGCTTGTAAGACCAGGGGTTTATGACTGGCTTTCCTTTGATGCATTAAAACGACGGCGCAATTCTCGGATTTGTGCTGAGGCAAATTGGCTCGCATACTGAGCAAGACACTGGCCATTGACTCTTGGTTGAGATATGTGAGGGACGGACCTCGAAGCCTCGTGTATATCACCAAAGAGACGGTGCCATTCTGAAAAGCAGTGGGTCGGTGAGGGCGGTTGATGCACGAAGAAGCGGCATGGCAGTCTCTGAGCCCTGGTGTTGAATATCACCTCACAAATCGCCTGACGTACATTTTTTCCACTGCGGGAGAGCGGCTTGGCGCCATTTTTTTGGGCACGTCTACATGTGCAAGACGAAGCTCCTCGATTCCAAGTTCCACAAAGACCATCTCTGGACCAAGCTAAGTGCAAGAATACAGGGAGGATTTTCTTTTATTTTGTTTCCCCTTGTCTGTATTTAAGTCAGTGTGTAGAGGTGTCTCCACTTAGCCTTTAATTTATCTCATGATTATTATTATTATATCTGAATTATTGTCCCTTGTAAATATTTGTCTCTTTTCATTAAATACCGTGTTTATTTTAAGTTGCTGTGTCTGTTTATTTGTCATGGGGTTTGAGTATAAACCCCCCTGTGCTGAGCATCCATTTGTGTCGTTCCACCAAGGCCGTGCCCCACCCCTCCCACATTTGTAATAATCTCCGAGGATCGACGTGTCTGCCTCCAAAGGAAAACTGCTCGGCTATCCATACTGGGAGGTGTTAACCGCACGTCACCACAAATTGGGTCATGGGTTTAACCCCAACCGCCAGACCCACAACAATATATTCAGAAATAAAAAAGCTACTCAAGTATATATTCACAAACTAGCTAAAGTATCACACAAGTACTGGTAATTTGGTACATCATACCTGTCATATCTTTGTCCTCACCCTCCCACCCAAAAATGCAAGTTTGTACTAACCCTAAGTAGGAAACTTAATATCATTAACCACACACCATATTACTTGCATGGAATGGCCTAGTTTTTCTAAAATATACCACCTTGGATCTTTAATGTTCACAGCCCAAATGCAGATGAGATAACAGGCCTTACGCCCCCATATAATGAATGTCTGGCTCTGATGTAGCGCCCAGTGCTGGCGCTGTCCCTGTAGGTTATAGAAGTTTTTAGTTGTCTCATTCCACCAGCCATTTAATTCAGAATTGACAATCTAATAGTGAGTACTCCACGAACGGCTATCCTGCTGCCCCATCATTCCAGGACCAAATATTTACTTTGCATGTTGAACCAACAGCTCATAGGGCTGAACTAGTCATAGAGCAACAACCATTGGGCATGAAAACAGGAGATGTCTCTTTCTTACTTCGTCTCCTGATGAGAGGTTATATATTGTTTGATAAAATATACATTTACCCAAAAAGGGGTCGTGTGCAATGGTCACATATTGAAGATCACCAACATTTACATGTGTAGATGATCTTAGAATTCAAGGAGCTGCAAGCATGCATGTGTGGAGCTGATTTTTAATCTTGTACAATTGCTCGACTTGAAAAAAACTTGTTTAGAAACACTATTTTTACCTTTGCCACTGAAGTTGGATGGAGATTATATTTTCACCTATCTGTGTGTCTGTCTGTCTGTCTTGTTTCTCTGTGGGTCAGGTTACTCAAAGAGTTATTGACTGATTCAAATGAAACTTGGTGAGCAGGTTGAGGGTTTTATACAAGTTGATTAGATTTTGGTAAAGATCTGGATCTGAATTGGGATACTAGAATTTTTTTAATTACCTCTGCCACCGAAGGTGAAGGAGGTTATGTTTTCACCCCCTTTCTGTTTGTTAGACTGTGTACAGGATATCTCAAAAAGTTGTGGACGGATCTGGATGAAATTTTGTGGACATGTTTCCTGTGTGACAAGACCAAACTGATTAGATTTTGGTGAAGACCCGAATCCGGATCCCAGTACAAGAATTTTTAAAGTGATTCTTCACCATTGAGAGATTGGGACGAAAACGATACATCACCTGATATTTCAAAAATGTATTGATTGGGCCCGATATGTTCACGTGGATTAGGCATTGCGTGGTGGAGGTATGTGCTCTACAGAGTGCCCTTCTAGTTTTTGAAGTGATTCTTCATCATTGAGAGATAGGGTGAAAAACTATGTATCGCACAATGTTTCAAAAAGTTGTGGATGGGCTATGACCAAACTTGGTGGATTTGTTGGGTAGGTGACAAGAATAAGCTGATTAGATTTTGTTACGGTCTGGATGAAAATCCGGCCTGTCGGTGGGATACAAAACGTAAACTGTTCAGGCTGGCAGAGGTTTGAGCTCAACCGAGTGCCATTCAGGCTGTATTTATGAAATGTTATCGTTAAACCATGGTGCTGTAACCAAAAGCAACAAATGCCAGATAAAAAGGGTTCCATGACATACAAGTGCAATGGCAATAAACATAGTTTTGTTGACCAGTAGAGGTTAAACCATAGCTATAAGTCAAGGCAGAAACACCAAGAGGAAATCAGAATGCAACAAAAGAAAACGGAAATAGGAATTAGATATCTGCAGTCACAAAGACATCGCCATGGGTAAGCCTCCTTCGACCTTTTCAGACAACCATATGACCATGAACTTCAACATTTAGGGATAGGGTGTAAATAAAGAAAATGTATCCCCAGCAACAAACTATCCATAAAACTCAACATCATGAAAATCGGAACCAAATTATTTATGTTATGATAAAAAAAAATGTTGTTCACAATCCAAAAACAGTAAGTCAAGGACATGAAACAAACATTAGGTACACAACTTCAGTGCAGGTACACTATGATGATGGAACAACATATTGGAAGGCCCAAGCGGTCATTGGCAAAATTGAACGATAACAAAAAAAGTCGCATTTTTTTTTTCATGCTGCCATTTGAACTTGCCCTGTAACCCAGAGGGGTATGATGTAAATTAATTGTAAATATGACCTGCTCGAGGCTATCTAGGGAGGGTAATTTCGTTCTAATCAGACAAATCTTCCCCGCATACAGAAAAAGTCAACCCCGCATACATTTCGTTCCCATTATTGATGCAAAATTTCCTCCTAAAGGTCTCAGCCAGCTCTGAGATACAGCTCAGACATTGGCAGAAAAAGGGAGATATACCTAAATGGTAGTTTAGTACTCCTAGGGGTGTAAGAAATTGACCTTTAACCCAGAGGAGTATGAAGTAAATTAAGTCTAAATGCAGCTTTCTCTAAGCTACCTAATGAGTGCAATTTTGTTTTGATCGGCCAAACTTTAGTCGAGTTGTGGTTAAAAAAAAAAAGTGTAAAATGTCTATAATTATGACATGCCCTTATATTAAAAATTAGGTGAAGGCTAAAAAAAAAAAAGATTTGGTTAACCCTACAACATACTTTATATTTACAATATTGATGCAAAATTTCATTCCGAATGTTTCAGCTGGCTCCGATATCAGGTCAGGTGTGGAAGCATGCGTAGGAGCAGTGCGCCGCTGCATCCACATTATGCTGCGGTACTCCAGGGGCCTCCATTTGGCCATCTCCCCAGGCAGATAACTGGCCAATCCCCAACTCCTTGAGATGTCAGTAAACCTGTTGCAACCACTAGGCATGTAGTCATCCCATTGGCTTCATCCATCCACAAGGCTCCCACGCTGAGAGAATCTGGTGAGCAGGATCAGCATCAGGAAAACGAGCCACATGTCCATACAGCCGCAGTTGATGCTCACAAACTATACAGGTAACAAATCTCATCTGGATCTCAGCAAGTGCTCGTGAGACACATAGTCTGACAAGCGATCACCAAGGATTCTCCGAAGAGACCTGGTACCGAAAGAGTTAAGTCTCTTTCTCAGATCTTTGGTCAGAGACAAAGTATCACATCCATACAGCAAGACTGGAAGCACCCAGGACTTAAAGACTCGGACTATCATCCTTCTGCACAGGTACTGACAGCGCCACACCCCATGATCCAGTGAAACCATGACTCCCCAGGCCTGACCAAGACATCTACCGACCTCTGGATTACAACATGCAGACATGAATATCACTGTCAAGGTGAGTGAATCTCTCCATGACCTCAACATCCTCTCCACAAACAGGCACAGAAAAGCCAGCAGCATCCGAGATGTCATTGAAAGCCTGGATCTTAGTTTTTATCCAGGAAACCCGTAATCGCAGTGGCTCCAACTCCTCATTCAGTGCCTGGAGGGCTCCCATAAGGCTATCCAGCATCTCCACAAAGATGACTGCATCTTCTGCAAAACAAAGGTCAGAGATCCTGACTCCCAAACGATGTACCGCAGCTTAATCTCTCTGACATCCTCCCCAGAATACAGTCCATACAATTGCTGAAATGTCAGTTGTGATGATGCCTGCGCTACAAACACACCACAGAACTAGATGCAATGACATGAGTATAGAATTTCCACCAACCTTGAGAAGTTCAGCATGGATGCCACAGATCCCAGGAGCTTTACCCCTTTCAACTAGTTCACCACAGCCCTTGTTTCCACAAATGAAGGCAGTTCACATTTGATTGGAGGGTCAGCATTAGGGATAGTGACATCCCTGGCATCCAACTCAACAGCTGTTGGGTCAGACAGGTACAGCCGCTCAAAGTAACCGGCCCAGCGGGCCTTCACTTCAGACTCCTCTGTCAAGAACTCACCAACTTCTGCTCTAACTACAGAACACCAAGAGAAAGGCTTGGAGGAAGGTGATGCACAAATTCCTCTGTAAGCAGGATGAGAATCATCTGACTACAGGTGATGCTCCACCCCTTCGCAGATTCCTTGCATTTAGGGCTGTTTGTCCACCATCAGTGAACGTACAGTTTTAAGCCTCAGCTCCTTGAACAGCTCAGCTTTGCCTTTAAGCCTGGCTGTGCGACTGTAGCCAATGGTATCCAGTGTCCCTTGGGAGAGAGTTATTCTTCACCTGATGGTGGGTTCCAAGACATTTCTCACAAGCCTATAGTTGGTATTTAGGAACTGAGCACTCTGGTAGACCCTGCAGTTCTGGAGCATCCAGTGACCTTCAATAAGCACAGGGTCAATCTCCTTTGCCACACCACCAGTGTTAGCATACCAAGTCCAGCGATGATGCTGTGGGCACTAAAACCATGAACTGGCTGGCCACCCTAAGTCCACGACTTGTTGCAAAGTCAAGGAACTAATACTATTCTGGTTCGCAGTTCCAGACCCATGGGGACCAACACATGTCTCATAACCATCCCTATCAGTGCCAGTTGATACATTAATATCTCCCAAGACTGGAAGAGTATCTCATCTGGGGCACTGATCAACCACAGGCTCCAAAACAGCGTGGAATACATCCTTCACAGTGAGATCACTCGCCTCAGTCGGAGCATATACAGAGACCAGGGAAATGACATCCAAGGAGTGACAAAGCCTGTCTCTTAATACGCTCGTTGACCGGTGTTACCTCAATTATCATGGAAGACAGCTTATTGGACACAGTTACAGCAACTCCTTGGGCATGGTAACCATCAGAGCGACCAGACCAACAGTAGGTATAACCACCCGCCATGATCTCGCCACTATTTTGTGTCCGAACTTCAGAGAGTGTTGCAATACTGCTGTTGAAACCCTGGAGCTCGTATGATAGCAGAGACAGGTGACTATCATCTCTTAGAGTGAGGACATTCCAGGCACCCACCCGAAGGGACCACCTCAAGTTAACCCGAGGAGACCTCCTTCCAGTGGATGACACCACTGTAACCCGACCCAGGAAGTTTCCCCCCATGATTTTCCTCCTATCAATGAATGGGGGTCCCAATGGCTTTTCCCTCATCCGGTCATCCGGTGAGCTGCCCTGTGAAGGACAACTGTACAGGACGTATTCCCACAGAGTGGGTTTTTAGTTTTATTTGCGTTTTTTTAATGTGGTTTGTGAAATGAAGTGTTCTACGTTAGCTGAAGTACAAATCCTGCCACCAACGTCCTAGAAAAAGGTAACACAACTTCAGGAGACGTCCGCAGACACAGTTGGGTACTATACATCGATGGCCGTTGGCTCACAAGGAGCTCCTCCTCCCTTTGACAGGTTTTGTTTTTAATCCTGCTGGGTGTCCATATCCATACACCCTCCTCACCAGGAAACCTGGTGGGGGAAACGGTGTCGTCGCAGACAGCCCGACAACTCGGGTACAGCTCAGAAATTGATACGGTTTGGAAATTTTGGAATGCTGAGAGTGCAGGAAGAAAAAATAATTCTAAATGGTGGTTTAGTACTCCTGGAAGTCTATGTAGTGGGGCGGCTAGCCCAAATATTCAAAAGAATTGTGCATTTTGTGATACAATCACCAAATTTGGCACAATTGTACATTAATATGTTGCGAACATTTTCAGATATTGGGCCACTTGAAATTCTCTCTTTATGTCCGCTATATTGGATTTCAAAATGGTATTATCTCTGGATGTAATGCAGCTATTGACTTGATTCTGGGATCTAAATGTATGTTTTTGGGGCAAGGAATCCAATGGTACCATTTTCAACTTAATATTATCTATCACATTCCTGCGAGCATCCCATTTCTAGTGCACAAGAAGAGCACATCAAGTGACTGCAGCAGCACTGTAGGCCTACATCCTGCAACACCGTGCCTACAACCACCACTGTCTGGGAGAAACCAGGGATCCAGAGGACCTTCCGGAGTTTGAAGACTGGTGTTGCCAGAGAGGAGAAGACATCCCCCAGTTTCACTACTGGGCAACCATGCTGGAACTAGAACTGTTGGTTCTAGTGTATGTGCGTTCTCTCAGGCAGGGATCGTTAATGATGTACCTCGATGCTCTGACAGAGCTGGTCCCCTGGTTCCATGCACTGGATCACACCCACTATGCTAGGTGGATACCAGTGCACCTGAAGGACATGGCCAAACTCACCATCAAACACCTAGATGTAGCCAGGAAATTCAGGGAAAGCCACTTCACCGTTCAGAAAACACAGAGGGTGTTCTCTTCAATCCCGATTGACCAGGCACACGAGCAGAATAATGCCTGCATCAAAAGAGACGGTGGAGCAGTTGGGCTCACTGACAACCCTAGTGCCCTACGTCGCTGGATGGTTGCAGGACCAGAAGTTGCCAGGGTGATCGAAGAATTCCAAGATGGGAACCAACACTGGAGATGGCAAACAGCAGACACACGTCATCATGATCAGACGCCAAGTGTACAGGCCTCATTTGTGAAAGATGTTCGCTCTCTCGTCGGTGTCATAGAGGAGATGGGCAACGCATTCGAGGAGGAGAGTCAGGATGTAGTCAAACTGGACACAAAGGAGATCGCAGATCCTGCTGCTGTGGAGACCATGATGAATGCCAAGAGGATTGGCCAAGAGCAGTTCGAGGCTTTCACCAGAGAGTGTATGTTGGACAGAACAAAGGCAGTGGACGCACCCATTCCTCGTAACAAGCTGAAGGTGTTCAGCACTTCCACTCCAAGAAGCCAGAGCATAGGTCAGCAACAGCTCGCCTCCATCAAGAATGACCGTGAACTCTTCGCACGCCTGTACATTGGCTGCCAGATGAGGGATGGAAACCTTGAGGAGTTCTTTTGTCACGAGAATCAGGCATGTCCTCCTGCATTGTCTGATGTTGGAAGTCTCTGCACTGATACCAAGAGTGATCTCCTCACATGCTTGGAAGAAGTCTCTGATGCAAAGACAGAGACTCCTGTCATGACCTGTATTGTGCTCGATGGAGCAGCCATCGTCCAGATGCTGAAGCCAGCTGCATCAAAGACCTTTGAAGAGTATGCCCAACAGATCTTCATCCCATATATGTTCACGAAGCTGCAAACAGTGTCACGCCTGGATCTGGTCTGGGATACTTACCTTGCTGATTCACTGAAAGGTAGTAAACGTGCAAAGCAGGGACAAGGTGTGCGGAGACGTGTGGTGGCTGCCGCAGCCATACCAGGTAACTGGCAGAACTTCCTACGAGTGGAGAGCAACAAGACTGAGCTGTTCAGGTTCCTCTCAGCAGCTCTCATGGAATGGTTTGACCAAGAGGACAAGCAACTCATCATTACTGATAGAGAGGCAGTGCTCAGCAAGCCACTACTGCCAGATCTGACCTCACTCGCCCCATGTAACCATGAAGAAGCTGACAGTCGGATGTTGCTGCATGCATCTCACGCAGTCCAGCATGGACACCATGCAATACTCATCCGGACTGTAGATACCAATGTTGTGGTGCTGGCAGTGTCCCTGGCACAGGAGTTGCAACCAGAAGACAAACTGTGGCTGGCATTCGGAACAGGCCAGAGTTTCTGATACCTAGCAGCACACGAAATAGCACCTGGATTTGGACGAGAGAAGGCTCGTGCACTGCCAATGTTCCACGCTCTAACTGGATGCGACACTGTTTAGTTTTCATAGACATGGCAAGAAGACTGCGTGGGCAGTCTGGACGGTACTGCCAGAACTCACTGAGGCGCTGCTGCTGCTGTCCTCTGCACCTCGTGACATACCAGACAATGCAATGCACATCATCGAGAGGTTCATGATCCTGTTGTATGATCGAACCAGCAAATGCACAAACATTGACAAGGCCAGGAAGAAACTCTTCGCAAGGAAGAACAATGTGCAGCTCATCCCTCCAACGAAGGCAGCTCTGGAGGAACATGTCAAGAGGGCAGTGTATCAAGGTGGACATGTGTGGGGTCAGATACTGCTGCCAGCACCAGAGCTCCCTCCACCCACCAACTGGGGTTGGTCAAGGACTGGAGAAGGACAGTACACACCTTACTGGACCAGGCGAACTGAGGCAGCTTACAGCTGCATTGAGCTGGTTTCTTGCAAGTGCAAGAAAGGGTGTGTGAGGCACTGCAAGTGCAAAAAGGCTGCCCTTCAGTGCACAGCTCTGTGTGTGTGTGAAGGGGACTGCACATGACGATGAGTCAACAACATACATGTACTTGTGGCAATGCTGAACTTGTCAACATGACACTGTTTATGTACACGTATCTTCAGTACCGGTATATACCTAGCCTCAGATACCAGTACACCTAGCCTCAAATACTAGACCATGTAGCATGTCAGTATTATACCTAAGACATTTACAGAACTAAGACATTCTTTTCAAAGTATTGTGTTGAATCCAATATTTGCCTTGATAATTTCCAAATAAAATTATATAACAGACTGTGATAGATAATATTAAGTTGAAAATGGTACCATTGGATTCCTTGCCCCAAAAACATACATTTAGATACCAGAAATCAAGTCAATAGCTGCATTACGTCCAGAGATAATAGCAAATGTAGATTTCAAGTGGCGGCCATTTTGAAATCCAATATGGCGGACATAGAGAGAGAATTTCAAGTGGCCCAATATCTGAAAATGTTCGCAACATATTAATGTACATTTGTGCCAAATTTGGTGCTTGTGTCACAAAATGCACAACAGGTTTGCTATGCTGCTACACTAATGAGACTCTGTGGTACCAATACAAATTGGGGGTACCATTGTAGAAACAAACCCGACAACATTGTAGAAGCAATAAGCCTTCCCTCATGTGATAGGGAGAGGCTTAAAAAAATGCAAAGACAAATGAAGAGGAAGAATTATATTAAAACACAGACTGCAAATGGAATGAAATTACTCAAACTATGAGCAAGTAAATCTAGGAACTGTTTTCCCATGTTGTCATTGTAAATAATAAGAATAATTGCAAATGGCAATGATATGGAGATGTGCAATTAAAGGACAAAAATATGAAAAGACAAACAGACTTGAAGATGAAAAAGCGTTGAATGCAAAGTAAAACTGGGGTGGATTGAGACATCGTTTACATTGGCACATTCCCTCTCGCAGCGATTCTTTGCCAATTACATTAAATGCCAACACATTAACACTGACATCATCATGTTGCAAGTGCCAATGTGTTTCCACACACATTGGTGCTGAATATAATTAACTACAAATCGGAGCTTGATATTGCACAATGGTGTTTAATGTTGCTAAGCACATGATGCTTAATAAAATAACCACAAACTGGAGCTTAATGTTGCTAACCACACATTGGTGCTTAATGTTGCTAACCACACATTGGTGCTTAACATAATAACCACAAACTAGAGGTTAATGTTGCTAACCGCACATTGGTGCTTAATCTATATATAATGGAGTAAGTGTTTGTATGTATTTACAAAGCTCATCATGAACAAAATGCAGGCAAAAGTAAGTAATCACTCTCCAAAATTTTCTCCGAGGATAGCAGAGGCGAGTGATTAAATTTTAGGGAAGTAACTCCATATAAGCAATAAGATAAAAAAAAGTTGTTTGATCTCATAAATTCACAGGTATTTATTTGTCAACTTACAACCAAAGTAATCATGAACATAGGAGTATTAGGACATTAGAGACAAAAATTAAACCAATTGACGCACAACTCGATTGAAATAATGAATGTACACTGTTATGGACCAGTATATTCATTTCATTGTGCTTTTATGAAGGTTATATTGGCGATGAAAAATTCTGTTAACAACAACAAAAAATAATAATAATAATAAGGCACCGGCAGTTTGAGGAGTAGTGGGGCAACTTTGCATAAAAATTGTGCATTTTGTGAGGAAAGCACCAAATTTGGCACACGAGTAGCCGATCATATTATGAACAGATTTGGATATTGGGCCATCTCAAAATTTTTGATGGCAGTGGAAAATGGCTGCCACAGCCATCAGCGGCTGAATGTGAGATGGGCCAATATCCATATCTGTTCATAATATGTTAGGCTACTAGTGTGTCAAATTTGGTGCTTTCCTCACAAAATGCACAATTGCTATGCTATATTTAGCTAAGTTGCCCCACTAGAGGAGAAGGAGATAAGGAGAAAGGACATGGATGAACAAGTTCTTTTGACTGCCACACTTGGCTGTTTTGAAGTGGTGCATTTCATTTTTAAACCAACATAATCAATGAAGGAGGAATCGGGAGTCCTCTGTATACGAACCTGGAAGTTGCAGTGCTTCGTCTCTTCCCTGGCCATGACGGATCAACTTAAACACGCTGTGTGTTGGTCTGTGGGGGTTGAGCTTCACTTCTTATATCATACCCTGTGGGGTATTAATCTTCGCTGAACTCCCTTTACTTGTGGAATCTACCTGTTGGACATTGCACTGGTGCTATCTCGGTGACAATTTCAAAGCTTCTCCGTGTATACCCTCATTGGCATCCTTTGGGGGTGATTTATGTGCCATTTTTGAGAAGGCACTCGGCTTGACCGGTGCATATCCTCGGCGCTTATTAGTCCCTCCAAGCTCTTCTGTTCTTAAAGTAACACATCATCCTTTACAGCTTGGAGTTCCCATATTCATAATCTGTGATACAACTTTACATGTGGACTCAAGTTCTTCTCCATACTTTGGTGATACGAGGACTTCACTTTCAGAGGACTTGTAAAATGTGACTGTCTAGTTGGCTTTATCCTGTGCACACACCCTGGACTAGATCCATTCAACCGTGCTCACCACCAACCATTCACCCATTTATAACCCATTGGGGTTTACTGTACAAACTGCATGCTTGAGCGAAGTTGCCACATTAAGAGTCCTGATTTACCTTGCAACTGCATTGTTGTATGTGACGTCTGTACTTATTTCGTTTGGGGATTTTAAGAAAAGTCATCCGGTGTTGCATTTAATGAGTATTATTGCCTGATGCCACCCACAATCACAACCATTTTGGTGCTATGGTAAGCCTAAAACATCTTCGGAAGTGTCGTATGCACAATTGCCATGCCCTCACCATAAGTTTTCCATTTAGTGAAAAACAACTTGAGGGACTGTTAAAAGGATGATCAAATATCGAAAAGTTGGAGCCGATAGGCATCATTGGGACTTGTGAATGCGACAGTACTTATTGGCCTCAGCCTCCAGGCCTTAGGCTTTTGGCCTATGGTGTCAGCCTATCGAAGAGTGAAATTAGAATTATCTGAGCTATATAACCACAATGTATTATATACGTACATAAGCAGTGCAGTACGCATGGTTTTTTTTCTTCATGTACGTAATTTTAATTTTGGGGTGATCAGGGCAGTTGTCTGTTGCCTATACACTGCCCAAATGGAGGTACATGTCAGAAGAACTTGTTGCATACTAGGAACAAGATCGCCTGGAGGGCGGGTACTCTGAAAGGATCATTAATCACACGTTGATGCTTAAAATATTTGATCACACATTGGTGATTATTAGTCCCCATTGGATTTAGTCCGAAATGGGGGCTGATGGATTTGTTCTCTATTTTTGTGTCCTTACACGCGCGTGTATCCGCAACCATATCTCAGACATGTATGGACCGATTTTACTCATACTTGGCACAAAGATAACACATAATGGTATACATTTGCATGTTAGTTTTTTTTTTTCAACATCAGATCCAAGATGGCAGACTGGCGGCCATTTTAGTTGTAAAAAAAAAAAAACCCGATTTTGAACATGTCCTCAACCATTTCTTGGACCTGCATTTTCTAATGGTGTTCAAACTTCGCACACAGATCATGAATGAAGGGTTACTGTACATACGAATGCCATTTTTACCCGAGATCAGATCCAGGATGGTCGACTGGCAGCCATTTTTGTTACTTAAATATGTCCCTAACCATTTCTCAGACATGTATGGTCTGATTTTGTTCAAACTTGGAACAAGCACAGTACACGATGACATACACGTGGCCCTCACTTTATTTTGTGATCTGATCAAAGATGGCTGACTGATGCTGGCAGCCATTTTAGTTGTACATAAATATGGGTTAGCCCTTTAACTCCACGCAGTAAAATTACTAAAACAATGGGGGCTTTGACATCTTATGTCGTTTTATTTTTTTTTAACTTGTCATCATTAATGTGTCTGTCGAGCGGGTTGTTGGGTGGGTGGGGGGGGGATGTTACAATGGAGGAATTTCCCTTACTTTCTTATTGCTTTGGTCCATCGAACTTTGCTTTGCACAAAGTCTGTTTTTGTCCTGCGTTCCTCCGACAAGGTCAGAGATGGGGGATATTAAAATGAACTCCGACTGACCGACCGACCGATCATCCATCCATGTACTTTAGTGTTTGCAATATTTCAAAAACTGTTCAAGATTTAGCTTTGATATTTCACAATTGCATTTCTCATACCACCCAAAAGGCAGAGGACCTCGATTATCAGCTTGTTCTCTTTGTCTTTGTGCTTCACTGTCATTTCACACTTGACTCTAAATGAAGTTGATATGCATGTACATAGGACCTTCATATGGGAATTTTTCTGTCTGCTTTTTCTGTTAATTTACCAATTACTTCTTTGGTTGGTGTTTCCTCATATTTCTCTCATGTAGATCCATTTGTGTATCCTTTCTCTTGCTTTCTTTGTACCACTTCCTTTCCCCGGACCCCTCTCTTTTTGTGGGACAGGTGCTGGTGTAACCTCCATGCATCATCTTGCTCTATGAGTGACGGACGTCTTACCTGTAGCTGTCAGCACTACACTGAGGGTCCAGATTGCAACCGCTGCACCAGAGGTTATCATGGCTCGACTTGGTGGTCCGGTTCATATTTGCCTTACCCTGTCGGCACTGCCAATCCTTGTACGTGGTGCTTAACAACTACCACCTTTTCCTTATCGGCAAACGAAACTGACTTCAATAATTCTTATTTCCCATTCAAGGGTCTTTTGGCAACCAGGGCCGACTTTTCCAAATGGTATCCATGGCATGTTTTAACTTTAAAAGTGAGTTTAAGCAGATTGAATATCTAGCTTAAACCCCACTTTTAAGAGTGCTTTGCTTCAAGGTGTTTTACATCAATTTGTCCCGTACACCAATTTTAACTGGGAAACTAAAATTCCAATTGAGTACGCAATCCCATATCTGCATTGCAGTTTTCAGCTTCAAAAACGTCACCTTTATTCTGGGGGTGACAGGACAGCTCAGAGGTAATGTATCGTACTCACTTTTGAACTGGCTCATTGGCGTTTTATTCCAGATCCGACTATAAACTATCCTCCTAGTGCTTTGCAGGCATGACATTGCATAAATGAGTGTGCTGTTCATCCGATGGGACCTTAAGCTCAGTTCCTGTTTAACATTTGTCTGTGGATGCTAATTATCCCACAGTGTCTTTCACAAGAGTCAGCCGTTGTGTGGGGGGACACTGACCAAATTCCAAAGTCCTGCCCTGACATAAGGGGCACTGCAATAGCAGCATCACCAACCCCAGGAATAATGCAACCAGTGGCTAGATGCTGGTTAGGAATGAATGAAAATAATTATTCTGTCACAGCAGCAGTCATGGAGGATTGTGTGCATAAAAAATTATCCTCTTAAGAGGTGAAAATGGCTTTTAGGATTCATGCTGGGTCGAGCAGATGTGCCACAACTGTCAGTCTTTTCCTCGACATCTATCTACCTTGGGTGCTTTGTCCTCTTCCAGCTCCAATCTCAACACAATTCTTACTTTTGGTTTTCCTCCCAATGTTCCTTACATTCCATTCCCAATATCAATATCCATATTTTAAAGTTATTTGAAAGTATACCACCACTGCCAGTAATGTTTTATCAGACTTGGTGGCTTAATGTTTAGTGTCCTCTCTGAGTCTGGGAGGTTGGCAGTTTGAACCCGACCCCGGCCGAGTCATTTGAAATATTTTAAAGTGGTATGTTCTGCTTCCTTGTTTGACACACAGAATTTAAAAAGGATGAAGCATGGACAAATAACTGGAGCTTGGCAACCATAGCACAATCTTTGATGAGACTAATGGCCTCCTCCTTCGTTCAAGTTCCTTGTAAAATAACTCGTATATGAAGTTTTTACAGCTAAGAAACTTTGATTATATACATTACCTCTCGCTTTCTGTCACACACAAGTTTAGAAACACAGTTTAACATGTATTAATCTTGGGGGGGGGGGGGGGGAAACACCAGTCACACTCTCTGATCATCTTCCTTATCCATTTTAGTAACCTTCCACTTAATCCACTAATCATTAGCTTAAATTTTCTCCTGTGTTGCATCTTTACAAATGCTTTCTCTCACCTCTGAGCTGTTTAAACTGGATTTGAAACTTGGCCCAGCTATAAACTGCTATCCTGGTGTTTAACAGGCAGAGAGAGAGAGAGAGGCATCGTGTGTGCCCTCCGTCAGGTGGAGATTAAACTCTGTTGCTTCGGCCAGCATTAGTTGATGGACGTTACAAAGATCCCACATTGTTGATCATGAAAAGTAGGGTAGTTATCGTCAGCACCCTGAACGAATTCAATATTCCTGCTCTAACCTACAGGGGGCACTGTACCAGTGGCACAGCTGTGCCCCCATTAAATGATGCTACGCGCAGGCATGTGCTGCATATGAAAGGAAAAGACCAATGCTTTCTCAAAATCTGACTATGGGGGGGGGTGGTCACTAAGTCCGTGCATGCAAATTACGAATTCAGTGACTGATATTAAAGAAAAGGATTTATATTAAGTTTTTTTTTCTCAACTATTTGAGTGGAATTGCATCTATTTCATTATTTAATGACTTTAAACTTTTAAATGAACAATCCTTGTTTTATTTAACTGCTGGAGTTTCATGGCAAGCTATGTACTTTCTAATCACATCTCTCCTATTCCACATACAAATATACTGTTTTCATCCATACCCTTTCTTACATCATTATATCATTCCAACATGTTAGTTCAAGAAGACCAAGCTTTTCCTGCAACAATGCTTTATATCAGAGATGAAAACGACATGTACTTTTTTCTATCGGCTAACTTAGAGTTTCTCATCACTTTGACAATGCAGATGTTATTTTTTACATTCATCTAAGGTTCGTGGGGAGCTTGTGTATCTATCACATGCAGGTCATAGACATTATTAGATATAACTGTGCTGTACTTTAACTTGCATGAACTGCAAAGACATTCATAGACGATGGACAAACTCTGCAAACAAGACAAATTGGATTTTGAACCTGGGTCCTGTGTATCATGAGCCAGGGGTTCAGATTGGAACATTAACAAGCCAACTCAATATTTTAATTATTTGATTATTTATCGCTGGTCAGAAGTTCTCAATTATGGGTGTTAGAGTTATGGTTAAATGTGTGTTTGACAGAATGGTGAGTCTAAAATAAATATAAGATTTGTGTGAAAGCAAATTTGAACATATGTCAAAACTTGGGAGGAGTTGGTCCACCTCGGAACATGGGTTAGTAGTGTAGAAGGAGTATGTGTGACGTGGCACAATCATTTGGCCTAGCCTAACTGTGACTGGCCGAGGGCATGACTGGCTATCCAAGGGCATTCATTGTCTGTGGAAAATCTCACGCAACAGTAATCCCGTCATCCACCGCCATGTCTTATTTCCCTGCGCTCGCGGAGTCATAATTATTTTTGTCATAATTATGATGTCATACATCACACGGTACAGGCGCCATCTTGGAAAAACCGAAAAACGTTGCACCTCTATATCTTCGAAATCACTCCATGGAAAAAAATGAAACATGGCTCATTGTAATGTACTCCCCATGGGGAATAACATATGTTATTGATGATGCCATTGGTGCCTTCATTATGACGTCATAATTCGACAAGTGCAACACTTGATCCAGTCACTATGAAATAAAAAAAATTCTCTGCAATTGTTCAAACTGCTAACCGATCGATGCAAAACTTTAACTAATTGATCAACTACCCATGGGAAATATAGTTTGATAAAAGTGACATAATCGGTCACTGGTTTGGCACCATATTGGATCAAAGAAAAAAAAAACAAACTTAAAAAAACAGAGTTGGCTTGCACCAAGTCCGCAAGGGTAAGTATTCTATGAATACCATATAGTTGTGAGGTCAACGAGTTTGCTCCCTGCTGCCGAGCCCATATACAATATTTTAATGTGAGCGAAAAAAACAAAAAAAAATACGACTGTGGATCAAAATTCTTGGCAACGAGTATGGAGTAATTCCAATGAACTATCTGTCTGAACACAATTCAGACTGTGTGAGCTTGTGTCCATACCACTCTGAGCCTCTCTTTTACACGATCCCTACGAGAACCATCTTCAAAGTTGCATCACCTATTACCATCCATCCGATCCCATGTATATAGCACATGAAGCACTCATAGGTTTGTGGATATTCGGTGCTGTCCTGTACTGAAAAGTACCGGAACATCCCTATCCCCTACTTCACCCGATTGCTGAATCATGATATCAACAATACATACACTTCACAGTAGTTCCTCATACACCAATAATTATTGTCTCTTGGTTCCATTGATGGATTTAGTGTCACTGAATCTATTTATGAATCTCAGTACATATTCTCTTATGATATCTAATGTAGGTATTGAAATTACTTTTCTTTATTGTCTTTTTCCCTCTTCGTGTACTGTTGGACCACGCTATTCGTGGAAATACATTCCTGGAAAATGCCGAAAATGTCAAATTTTCGAAAGTTGGGGGTATTGTTTCAATGGGAAAAAGGGGTTAGATTCCAGCCGTTCATGATTCATAAGCAAAAATTAAAAAAAAATCCCATGAAAAACCATGAATACACCCACAAAAAAAACTGAATATGCTTGTGAAAATATGCAAAAATGCGGAGAAAAACCGTGAAACCTGAATACATCCATGAAAAAAAGCCCATGGAAATGTGAAAAACCATGATTACGCGAAGCACATGGCCGTGAATGTAGAAGCAGGTCGCATTTTATCAACTGCGAAGACACGGGGTCTGCGAATAGTGAATCTGAGAATAGCGGGGTCCGACAGTATATCATATTTTGATTGTTTATATACTGTGAACATTGGTATATGTGTTATTCTCTGTGTGCCAATTTTAATCATATTTCCATTTTTGTACATGTATTCTTGTAAAATATTCCCAATTTATCCTTTGCTGCTATGAATATATTTTTAAATAAACCATTTTCATTTCCATTTCCATTCCATTCCAGCCATGTCTGAAATCAAAAAATACTTGCTTCTTTGGCTGAGTTTTATCCCATTTTGGCTTTTTGACTTGTACTTCCTCTGACCTGATCATATTCTTTGTACTTTACGACCAACGACCAATTGCAGAGAACTACGACTTTCTCCAATAAATATATGCTCCTCCATACATTGAGTGGAGCACTGATTTTAATGTGTAAATTATTTACGATTTATCAATGACACATATTTATTCTGTACAGTGTACACTATGCATACATTTTAAACAATTTAAAATTTTGGGTCATCTGCTTTTAAATCTGTTAGCACCTAATTTATACAACGGTATATACACAAGGAACTTCGGCACAGGTGGCAATTTGGCCCATCATTTCTGCATTGCACCAACCCCAGAAACCATCACCCACCCACACACAAGCTACTTTACAAGTTCTGCCAATATTCCTGTACCTCGGCCTCTATCTCCAATGCGTCTCGGTACATACTGTATCTAATTCCATTTTGAACCCATATACTCTTTCTGCTTCCATGACCTTTCTAGAGGGAGACCATTCCATGCATATAACTACTCTCTTACTGAAAGGCCACTGCCTCAATGCATCCTAACTCTCCTCTTCTTTCCTTTCAGGCTATGGTCCCTGGTCCTATTGCTTGTCCATTCTGCTGAAAAGCTCTTCTTCTGTACTTATTCTGTTTTTAACCTTCATTATCGTGAACATCTCAATCGTATCGCATTATAAGTCACCTCCTTTCTAATGGATAAAGTCCTGCCTCATTCAGCCGCTCCTCGTAAGTTTGTCTGTCTCAGCCCGTAATTGATCCAGTAGCTCGACACTGTTCCCTCTCGGTGGCAGCTATGTCCATCCTCATTTTCCTTCTTCCTTGTTCCATTAAAATTGCTTCATTATATAATCAAATAGCATTATCCCTCTGACGGAACATGCATTCTCACTCTTGATAGAAGCCTGGAATGCCATTATTTGCCTCATCCATTTATGCAGCACCTCCATTAACATTTTTATTGCTGTTTAGTATCATTATTGTTCATTGTTTTACAATCCAAAAGAAGAGAAAACATTCAATAATTTTTTTTTTTTTAATTTTTTCCCAAGACTTCAGAAGATGGTTGGAGAGGACATCTGTAAAACGAATTTCGGAATTGCAATGCGTGTGGGAATGGCAGAAGATACGTGGGTCTCTGGCACTGTGGGTAGAGTGACTGACATTGTTCTTTTTGTCTTTGACAGGTGTAGCAGAGGATCCTGGCTGTGAGTACCGATCGCATCCCTCACTCGTCTTCCCTGCTAGCATTAGAACTGCGCTCATTGTACTTTGACACAGATCGGAGCGACAGAACATGATGACATGCAGTCTTTATGAACTCCTTTTAAATTGACATGTACTGCTTTGTAAGGGGGGAATAAGAAGCTCTGATATTGAGAAAGAACAATAATTCATGTTCTTTCACAGTCTGCTTTTGTAAACTTCCTTTTGTGATTAACAAATGAGCAGATATCAGTTTGAGACATCAACAATGACACAATCATTTGAATAATAATCAATATTATCACAAATACATGAATAATCTTGCATATTAAGTTTGTTTACGAAGACTTCCTGCTGTTCTTTTAAAAGAGCTGTCACTTGCAATGTTTCCAACCCCCCCCCCCCCGCATCCCCTCCTCACCTTTACTCATCATGATATATTCAATCCTTATGCCTTTCACAGCTGCAGCCAAGGTTGTTTCATCATCATTCCCCAAGCCAAAGCAGGGTATGTCTTGTTATCGCACCATCCAACTTTATTTTAGCACGTTTTCACTCATCATGCTTCCATGTTTTACTCTTTGTTCCACTAAACAGGAATTAGTATATCGGTTCACGAAAAAATATTTTCACAAAAAAAATAAGTGACCACTATATTCGTTATTGTTGTCTGTCTGTCCCGAGCATAGCTCCGTGGGTTTTGATCCGATTCTGACAAAATTTTGGTGTGAGGTTTATATCATGATCTAGTTGTGTTTTCCTGAAAATGGGTGTGGTGCGCCCATTATGGGCGGAGCCACGCTCAAAAAACATGTGTTTTTCGGGGTAGCCGATTTCAATTTGCATCTTCTCCGAGGGGGTTTGTCCAATCTGGTAGAGGTTTCGGTATTTGGTTAGCCCAATAGCACCTGCATAGCCCCACGGAGCTCGATTTTTCATTTTCGTCCCAAGGTCAAGGTCACAAGGTCACGAACTTAGAAAATTTCAAATTTTGACATAAAAATCATATGACCGCCCAAACTTTGAGAGCTAGGATGACAATATTTTTTATGCATAATATTGAGGTCATTCCGCACTTAAAGTCTTCAAACCATTTTGCTCTATCTCAAACACCTTGCCCGTGGCGCCCCCTTCAAGTTTGTTTTTACGCTGATTTCATCAAAGTATGGATAATCCGAGGAGTGCGAAATGCCATATTGCCTATATGACGTTATATTGTTCCTGGAATGTTCCAGAGGAAGTTTTGCACCAAAGGTCATAATCCTTGACCTTTGACCTTTAAAGGTCACAAAGGTCAAATTTTCAAAGTTGTGGGAATCGAACCGGGTTTTCGACCTTCTTCGACGAACTAACTCCAATAAGCTATAGCACATATCCTGTTTCCTTATTTCAATGTCCACAACATTGTTTTGTGACCTTTAAAGGTTATGCAAAGGTCAAATTTTGAAAGTTGTTGAACGAAACTGCGTTTTCGACATTTTGCAGCTAATAACCTGTCACCCGTACCACATCATGTTGATCATTTTTATAACTTGGTCAAACATTATCACATTGTCTCATCCTTGACGTCTGAAACAATCTACATCGTCAAATACCGCTCGTGAACCATCGTCGTCTTCAGACTTGTCATACTGTAAACTTGTAATTTATTTCTACAAGCTAGCTTCTCTAAAAATATACACAGAAAGTTATTTTCGATGATTCAAGAATATCTTATCACTGCACATCAATGATCGAGCAAAAGTGTGTATGATTTGCAGGTAGAATATGTGATTGCCTGCATCATTATTTTATCTAGCCCTACCACTAGCACTTTACCTTCTCTGCTTTTAACCCCACCTTATCCCGTGCGGAAAGACAGAAAATATCTGTAATGTAGATTATATGATCCATGATCATGGCAGTCTTTACAACATACAATATTGGGTCGAATAATTTACTTCAACAGTGGATGCTTCTCTTCCATTGAGACATGTCTATCACTAAATCTTGTACTGGTATTTAAAATGCATAGGTGTATATATATATATATATATATATATATATATATATATATATATATATATATATATATATATATACATATATATATATATATATATATATATATATATATATATATATATATATATATATATATACACCATCCTTTGACCTGCTTTGAGAGTGAAAGGTGAACTTGTTTGTTGATTTTTCTTCTTCCCGATTTAAGTTTCATCGGCATTCATTTTGATGAGGATTAGAGAGGTGTCCCAATTGTTAAATATATTCTGGGAAACTTTCATATTCGTCGAACCATTATATGTCTCTCGGGGTTTATTCCTTAACCAAAATAAGCTTGTTTCATCCAACCATGCCATGACTACCTATTGGGGAGGAGGGGTGGTGATCTTTAAGGCTTTGGCTTGACATAAAAAGTATCCTCAAATACTGACATTAAAACCTCCATAGTTCCTTGTCGTAGTCATTTTTTAAAGTTAATACTGATATCTTCTTCGTATTTCCTTAACAAATATCTTATTTGCTTTGATAATTCTATTTTAGGCCATTAATTTACTGCTCATCGCTGTGCAACACACTTGATTGATTTAATCAGTCATACTCCATAATAACATTTCTACAGATCACTAGATGTATACGTGCACATGCATTCGTTGTTTGACTACATCACCTATCTTTTGATGAGGATATTGTCTCTGATTTGGCATTGCCAATATATTTTATGAACCAATGTCTTTGAGCCGACAATTAACACCACTGTCCTTGCTCTTGTGGCATCGTCTGCACTTCCTTTCATGCTGGAATGCCATTATATATTTGATTTCCCCTGTTATTAGCAGATCATGATGATGATCATGATGTACTGTGCTCTGCGTCTGGAGTAGCAGAAACATTTTACAATTGCAATCAGTCCTCCTTCACTGTGCACCATTGTGTCTTGCCCTCAGCCAGCGTCCTGAGCTCCCTCAGGTCCTTCATCGATCTGAGTGTTCACAGTTTTGCTTTTTAGGTCAGTCTGCAGCACACAGAGCAGATCTGTGCAATGACGTCCTCTGCGAGCTCGGTACTTGTTAGCTCCCGATACAGCAAATTCCAGGGCTGCTTGTGCCGGTGTGTCTTTTGGCTTCCATAGCACATGGCCAAACATTGACCATCTTTGTTCGGCCACGTGCAATTGTCCTGCTATAATTGTTTTTGTTCTTCTGTAGGATAATCACCTGCCAAGTCACCCAATCGACCAGATTTGCATCTCTAGTTGAGACTGATCTTAAATCTAAAAGGATTGACTGATTTAAAAATATTCCCAGGCATTTATGGTGATGGTCTCTGGAAATATTTACTTGGTAACCAGCCGAGTTCGACATAGTTCCACATCTTTTTTCTCTTTGCCAAGTGTTACAAATACATGCAGTAGATATGAGCACAATAAAGAGTTTTTTGTTAAAATAAAATAAAAAATTCAGATTTCAAGTTATTTTTGTCTTACTTTTTACTTGCTTTAAAATGAAAATTAACTGCAAATATTACTTTAAAAAAAAAAGCACGTGTAAGGGCAAAACATCTTTCTTGTGAAATGTTACATATATATATATATATATATATATATATATATATATATATATATATATATATATATAAATAGTCTAATTATGGTGTTTTAAATCTACTTTGCTTGAGTATTTTATCTTATCTCACCTAGGGTTTGTCTGTTCTAATGAATGCACTCTGTTTTTGAAAGACTTCTGCAGCTTTCTGCAAGGTCAATACAAAGTAGTTCTAGGATCAGAAGATTTGTCCTTTGTTGTGGTGCATTCCATCTGCTCTTCTTTTCCTGCAAGAACATCAAAGCCTCAGTTTCCTGTCCTCGCCGAGCCCTTTTGCTTCTGGCCCTCAGGGATCCCTCTAGCTGACCGGAGTAACAATGACGGCACCACACAGATCTGTGGTAACGAGGACAGACCAGGCATGATGGTGTTTCAATCTCTGCAATATATAAAAGCAAATCTAATGGGGAATGATGAACTAAATCTTCAGGAAAGGAGATGCAAATGTAGAGTGTTATTAAGCACAGAAACGGGCTTTTCAATTATGTTGGATGAATATCACTATATATAGTACCTCCAGATTCAAGTCATCCTTCAGGTATTTTTAGATCCCCTGAAGAGGTGTACATGGATGACAAATAGTCTGCGAGACGGTTTTGATAAAATAAGAGCATAAATAGGAAGTTTTTTTTTTGTTGCAATTATCTCATTGAAAGGTCTCTCAAAGAGTTAATTTTAATCGGTGTCAACATTAAATATCCATAGGAAATTAAAAAATCTACGAACGAGACACTGACAATATTACAAGATGTACCAAAAAAAAAAATAGCATGATGAGGCAAAAGGCCTGCACACACTTACTGTACAAATAAACATGTGACTATATTTTTATGCTAATTAAATATAGACCCAGTAAATAAATGAATAATTAAAAGTTGTCATTTTAAAAAATACTGTGACTATCTCATTTCAATAAGTTTTTCAATGCTGCTCATATGACTGTGCTTTGTTTCCATATGCGTGTTTCAGAAGGTGGAAAGGAGCCCTCCTAGGTCTCAAAGCATCCACCGGTGTGTGTGTGTGTGTGTGTGTGTGTGTGTGTGTGTGTGTGTGTGTGTGTGTGTGTGTGTGTGTGTGTGTGTGTGTGCGTGTGTGCGCGCGCTATATTTGGGATGGTGGGATCTGTCTGGTTTAAAATAGTGTTGCAGCAGTTAAAATTTTTATATTTCCTTCCACTAAAATAAAAATACAGTCTGTAATTTCCCAACAATTCTGCACATAAGAAGAGTCTAAACAAGGAAACTGCCACAAAGGAGGAAACCATTTGGCCCAAGCAATATCTAAATGCCATTAACTTGATGTATAAATCAATGTAATCATCCATGTAATGTTACCATTCTTACCATTACCTTACTTTAACTTATGATCAGCATCGCTTTACTGACACCATTTAATATTGGCAGGTAATTTAGCCAGAGTACTGACATTTTTTGAAGCGTTACTGTGAGATCTGTTATGTCCACAACCTAAATTCAGATTGCACGGCTGGCTTAGCGTTCCCATCTGAAAGACGTCATGCTCTGAGATCGTGTCTCCTGCTCACATCACTCAATGACAACAACCATAGTTAGCTTTGATTCCACATGGAGACAAATCCATTACCAGACGGCTCAAAGCCGAGCACGCCACCAACTGAGCTGTCCTGCAGTCGATTGAACTGCCACACCCAGCCTTTCATAGCTGTGGTTTCCCATGCAAATATGAAGTCGGCTAAACTATGCTTAACTTCACGAGCACTTGTGGGATCAGGTGCATTCAAGCTGATAAGTCCAACGAAAATTAACTGTAATGTTGAAAGTTTAATCAACAATAAATTATTAAATTAATGGACAGCATAACCCTGACATGACAAAATGGTGCTGGTTGATAATTCCACCTCATGTGCAAGTTGAATATGAAGAGCTAACTAAGTGTTTTGTGTTGTATCTACCTCTTATGGTGGCTTTGTAATTAGCATGGTGTTTCTTTGTGGTATCATCAGCCTTTATTTTCATATATGTGGTATAGACAGTAATTTTCTTTAAATAATGCGATCTTGACAGGACAGTAACATGGGTCACTATCCACAAGGGGCAGTGTGCAATGTTCAAGAATATGTGAAAAGCATTTCCATCAACATCAGCAATGGAGAGTGTGGCTTTGCTCTTAATATCTCACCAATCCTTAAGGACATTAACAGATTTTACAAAACAAATGTGCAACTCCTCATTTGAACAGGTGAGGGAAACCATCCAAAAGCATAATATTTTCTACACCTGTTAAACCACCCCCAACCCCTCCGAAAATTTTGCTTATGTATCCATCTTGTCCAGCCTGGTGTTGGCTTCGTGGTTAGGGTGGCTGGCTTGGGACCTTCAGGCTTGTCATCATTCCGAGGTTGGCAAAATGAGTACCAGCATACTGGGGTAACCACCATTCAGGGTAACCTGCGTCAGAGTGGCGACCCGTCCAGGACTGTGCTCCTTGCCAATGGAACTTCCTCAGCAGCCATGTCTGCCTTTAGGGCATGAAAGGAATGGTATTATTATGATTTATTATTATTATTATCATCCATCTTGTCTACCCCTTGCATTCTCCCTACCCCTCGTCATTACCTGCATCCCTTGTTTGTCCTTCTCCATCAATTTTCCCCCTTCTCCTTCTGCCGTTCCTTTTGTTGTGTTGTGTCATGATCCATTCTGTGTTATAGATCTTCCATGAGCCTCGACAACGTATACAAAAAAAAAATTGTTGAGTTTTTGTGAAACTTTGAGTTGTTTTACACATACATCTCACAAAGTGGGCATTTTTATTATATATATATATATATATATATATATATATATATATATATATATATATATATATATATATATATATATATATATATATATACTGTAAACACATACACACACAGTATATGGATGAGTGCAGTTGACAAGGGTTGACAAGGTAGCTTAAGGCCCGGTCACACCTTGACGTTTTAGCCAGCGATGGCAACGTATTAAAATGTATCTAAAACGCTGGCTTACGTTGAACTTTTGATGTTTTTTTTTAAAGATTCAGACGTATTCATAGCGACTTGGTCTTATGTATAACGCATTGGTAATGGACACAGAACGTTTCGTTGTGTTATACATAACTTATACCAACGAATGCTGAACCTGTTGTCGGCCTACACAACCGATGCCCAACGATAGTCTAACTTCGGCATAGCGCGTTGCACGCATCGCCGACGATGTCGTGACGTAGCCTATTAAAAGGCTGACGCACAACGATTCGAATCATAACTGCCGTAGAAATGGAAGTAACAACATCGCGGTCATAACTTGGCGATCTTGCCAGCGTATGCCGACCTAAGAAAAATGTGTCTAAAACGTTGGGGCACGTCAAATACGGTATGAGTAAGTTTGGTATACGTGAGTAGAACGCTAAAGTACGCTATCATACGTCGTAGTAAGTAGAGTACGTCAAGAAATTTTAAACATGTTCAAAATTTTACGACGTACTCGGCGTATGACACACGTTCCGCATGCGATGGGGATAAGTTGTACACACGATATGCGGACGCTTACACACGTCCACAAAGGCTAATTATAAGCTACTCATAAGTCGAAACACATCGCGGTAATGTCTTTTTTACGCGAAACTTATTTCTAACTTATGTTTGACGTGCTTTGAACCAATTCTTTACGTAGTCCCAACACACATCGACGTATGTAGACGTATTCCAATGACGTCTTCCGGTCGACTAAAAAAAAAAAAATTTACGTGTTTCTAGCTTACAACTGCCATATAAAGACGTGTTCGCAGCGGTTTTGGGAATTGGTATATAAAAATGCTGCTCATAAAAGGGAACCCAACAGTGTTTTCGAGTCCTTTTTGAGTCGATGTCCATGTCAGCAGTAACAGTATCAGTATCAGTATTAGTATTAGTATTAGTATTAGTAGTAGTTTGTTCATGTTGGCAGTAGTAGGTGAGTGTGAGGGGAGGGTGTGGGTTATGATGGATCGTCCTTGCGTTTAACGATTTAACGATTTAAATGATAAACTCAACGATTTAAATGGCTGCATCTCCACTATTGAAAGTAGACGCTTGCGCTCAACAATTTGATTTTTTTTACACTCAACGACTTTTAAACGGTACCACTCAGCTATTTTCATTGTTTACAATGAATGATTTAAATTGCTGTCACTCGCCTTTGTTTTTTGACACTGGCGCTCGGAAATTTTAATCGTTTCTATTGAACGTGCGAAATTGCTCAAACCCCACTATTGAAAGTAGACGCTTGCGCTCAACAATTGGATTTTTTTTACACTCAACGACTTTTAAACGGTACCACTCAGCTATTTTCATTGTTTACAATGAACGATTTAAATTGCTGTCACTCGCCTTTGTTTTTTGACCCTGGGGTTTGGAAATTTGAAGCGTTTCTTCTGAACGTGTTAAAACGCTCAAACTCGACTATTTTAAATAGACGCTGCCGATGGACAATTGGAATCATAGCCAAGCTAGACATCGAAGTGTGAACATCCTCGTCATGCCGAAGAAAAGTTTGAAGAATGCTGCAAATAAGTGTCCTGGCCGTGGCCGTGGACGCTGACGCAAGGACGATCCATTATACCGACGTCTTTCAGCCTATGAGTAACTTAAAAGTAACGTCTGTCGATGTGTAGCAACGATCGCGTAACGTGCCAACAACACGTTAATCATAGGTTAGAAATAAGTTTCGGGTACTCTAAACATTACCTCGGCGTGTCTCAACTTATGATTAACTTACAAGTAGCATGTGTTGACGTCTGTCAACGATCGCAGACCGTGCATACAACTTGTGGCCAGCGTAGCGGAACGTGTGAGTCATACGCCGGCATACGTCCTGAAATTTCAAGCATGAAAAAATTTGCGGACAACCAAAAAGTACAACGTTTAAAGCCAACGTACAACGACGTATGGCAGTGTTTGTCAGCGTGCTCTCAATGTTATCAAAACTTACCCATAACGTATTCAACGTGTGCCAGCGTTTTAGAAAAAAAAATTCAAAAATCGGCATACGTTGGCTAAAACGTCAAGGTGTGACCGGGCCTTTAGATGAAGTGCACTTGCTTTTAAAACATATCATAGTGGTTTGATTCCTGATCCGACACCAAACCTTTTCCTTGGCACCCTGTCCAAATTCCAAATCCCTGCCCTGATGAGCACTGGGATAGGCGATGGCAAACCACCCGGCATATTCTTTGCCATGAGTGCTTCACAAGCACCAATGCTCTGGAAAGAGTATGGAAGTTTAATTCCATTGGTTATAAATGGCCACCTGCATTCTGCCAAAACTCTAACTTATCAAAATGTGTGCAAATCATGTGTGAAGGTAAAGTTAATTTAGTACCTGCTCACCTTTCAGCTGTCTGAATTTGGATTCCACTTAACAGGTGTTAAATCTCCATTAAACTGGTGTTCCAGTGCAATGACAGCAGAACTCACATAGAACACCATTATGAAGATGCTAAACCAATTGTCTTTTCTCCAATGATATAAATGGGAAATATCACATGGTATGATTATCAGGACCCCTTCTCGAGAATGGACTGGTCACATAGACAATGACAATAAATTAAGTGGGATCGGAATGTTCAGCAATTTTGAGGTCGTTTTATGCTCAACAAATATATGAACATAATGTAATGGGTTTTTTTTGGAAATGAAGTCGAGGCTCATCGAAGAGCTAGAACAGAGAATGGACCAGTGCATACCAGAACAAAAAAGAATATGAGGAATGAGGGGAAACACGTGGTGAAGTTTCAAGAATTCAAGCTTGTGGCGAGGCAGTTGTCCTGAAACAACTTGCCTTTGCCTTATGGAAAGCGAACCCAACTAAGGGTAATCCAGTTCCTTCCATAAAGCTCAGAACAAGCGTGTATCTACCCTCAGGAGAGCCAGAAAACAACATCTTTCTGAGTTCAAGTCTGAACTCTCAAACTTCTCTCCCTCCTCTAAATCCTGGTGGCATCTAATCAAATCTGTTTATGGAGTATGCTCCCCCTCCATCCCCTCCCTTACCTCAAATGGCCGCACTGCTGATACCGCACGTGAAAAGGCTGAATGCTTAAACTCTGTGTTTGCATCAAAATCATGTGTCCGAAACCCATCGCTTTCTGCACCCATATTACCCAGTCACACCCAACTGTCCCTGGACTCTGCGTCCTTTTCTCCTGACAAGGTGGAGAGCTTGCTGTCAAACCTCGACTCAGATTCTGCAACCGGTCCTGACGGCATCAGCCCACATGTCCTAAAAACCTGCTCCTCTGTTCTTGCTCACCCTCTCTTTGTTCTATTCACCCTCTCATTTGCTCAAGGTCATCTGCCATCGACTTGGAAATCAGCAAACATCACTGCCCTCCTCAAAAAAGGTGCAAAAACAGATCCCTGTAACTACAGACCAATCAGCCTTCTCCAAATCATCAGCAAGGAATCCATCATCGCTTCAGCCATTAATTCCTTCCTCTTCTCAAATGGCTTAATTTCTGATCACCAATTTTGTTTCAGACCAGGTCACTCTACCCTGGATATGCTGCCTTCTGCTCTCCCAACAGTGGATGGAAGTCCTCAATGCCAGACATGAAATCAAAGCCATATCCCAAGACATATCACGTGCTTTTGACATGGTCTGGCACCCTACCCTGCTCACCAAACTCTCTTCCTTCCTATTATGACAAAATTTGGTGGATGAGTTGGGTACGTCAAAAGAATAAGCCAATTAGGTCTTGGCTATGGTCCAGATGCAGATCCGGCCTATCAGAGGGATACAAATTGCAAACTGCTGTCTGGCGGAGGTATGCGCTCCACTGAGTGCCGTTTTAGTCTTGCATTTTGATTTTTAGAGGGTTGATAGAGGTAGAAAATGTCTCCAAATACGTATACTCCTTTCATACTCACAACCTCCTCAATGAAATTCCCATTTCCCTCTCCGCTCCACTTCACCAAATGCTCGCTGTCACCGACTACAAGCTGCCTGGCGGCCATCTCAATCCTCCCATTCACCCATCCATCAAGGTCACGTGACCACAAGAAAAACCTCAAACGCTCGCAATTGGTTCCAATGGGAGTTAGAATTCATCAGCTTGAATTGTGATTTGAACACTCATTTAATATCCCACACACATGGTTTACCTGTCCTCATGATTTATGGTGTCATCATTATTGATTGCTTCTATTTTGATTTTCATTATGAGATAGCTCAAACAACCATGAGTTGCTTTATATTTGTTATTCGTCCATTGTCATTTCTATTTAAAAAAAAAATTTTCAACACAACTTCAAATACAAATAATGGGAACATAGATTAGTGAAAGCCCACCGGCGTAGTGGCGTGCGCCTGTAATCCGGCTACTCGGAGGCTTGGGTTGGAGGATCGCTTGAGGACGGGAGCTCTGCTCTGGGCCGCGCTATGAGAGGGTGTAGGGAATCCCGGAATCATGGCGAAACCCAATCCTTATCCCTGTGTCGTAAGAGGCGACCAGGGTTGCGTCAGGAAGGGCATCCGGCGTAAAACCTGTGCCAAATCAGTATGCGGATCATAACGGATGATCCGCTGTGGCGACCCCTAACGGGAGCAGCCAAAAGACGAACAACAGATTAGTGAAAGCCCATCTTCAAGAAAATAATAATAATTAAGATCATAAAGCCCGAAGTAGCTTCTGAGCTACTTCATTGCATTTGCTCTTCTGATAAAGTGGAATTGTGACACGGTGTGCGCTTCTGGCCCAGTGTGACACAAAGGTCCACACCCCCTGTACATCTCTCTCGTCGTTTCTTGTTAGTTTATACACCAGCTTCTTGTATCCACCATGCAATTCATCTCACGTCCATGAGTCTATCTGCTTTTCATGTTTCCGTTGGATTTCATTTTAAAAAATGTTTTATTTTTATGCGTCTCCTCTGGTCAAGTTCCAGCTCTGCTCCCTCAGCCGTGCAACCCTCCAGGATGTAAGCATTCTTCCAGCAATCCGATCCTCTTGCTTAAACTCCCAAAATCCAGGCTTACTGCACACCTCCATCTTTTGTTCCTCTTTCCCTCATTTGTGGAACTTTTCAATCCCACCCTTCCCTCCAGAGCTTCAAGCAAGCGGTTCACCACAATGTCGTGTCATCTCCCACCCATACTTGCAATCTTTATTCCCCCTCTTCCATGGGTCTATATTTTGTGCATAAAAATCTATAAAATGAACTGAGATACGAACAACTAGGGTGGTGAGAGATTATCCACAATGAAGTTAAAATAGATACTGAGTTGCAGATAGAAGGTTGGCTTGAGGTGATGGTTTGTCACAACCTTGATGGGCTGAAGGGTATACCTAGTACTGCATGGATGTGATGAGAAAGACACACACACACACACACACACACACACACACGCACGAAAAAGGTAAGTGAGGGAGTGGAGGTTTGCAGACAATTTGGACTTGGTGATAGTGAGTTTGTTGTTCAATGTTCATGCTCTCCTGAACACTTTTGTGGTAAAGCTTGCATGTTGAGATGTTCCACACCAAAAAATGCCACCTACAGTCACTGCATTGTTATAAAAAGCATATCTGTGATAACCTGCTGGCAGATATGAGGTCACACTTAATTTGCACTCGACCCATTGGGGATGTTGCCAGAAATGGAGTCCCTTTACTGCATGGTGCTTTGCTACAGCATTCCGTGCCCTACATTTTGGGTTTCCCAAATTCTGAGCTCAAACACATTTCATCTGGTTGCTTCTCTGTCTCAGGCATGAACAGACATAAAGATCAGGTTGATGGTTACCATTCATCTTGGACCTCACCATGACAGACCCATTAGTTTTTCCCAAACATATCAGTTCTTCCTCGCCAGGTGCTGTAAAACTTTAATTTTGTATACAATGTTGAGGCTCGTGGAGGAGAGAGAACATGCAACGGATCAGGATGTAACAGAATGGAAGAGAGGGGGGAAATCCATCAATAGCAGGGAGGAGGGACAGTATAGAGGGAGACTTGGAGAAATAAGAGATCCGGGGAAGAATGAGGGCAAGAGGGCAATATGGATACAGTCACAAACTCTCAGGAAGAAAAAAACCGGAAACTTGGAAAGAAGTGGGCTTGGGAAGGGTTAATGGGGGTAGAAACGATCCTGGTTTTGCATGGGAGATGATCTATGCCTGGTGATTACTTAATGGTTAGAGTGACTGGCTTGGGATCTCAGGGTCCTGAGTTTGAGCCCCTGTTGGCTATTGAATTAACACCAGGTGGGGTTGACGCAGCCTGTCGTCGTCCTGAGGTTGGCGAAATGAGAAGCAGTGTATTGGTAATAGGCGCACTGCATCAGCAGCACAGTTGTGCCCTCAGCCAATGATGATACCTGCAGCATTGTGTTACACGAGGATCAGGAGGGATGATCCGAAATGGTGGTGTGAACAACTGCTCCCTCAAATATATATGATATGAGTTCCCTTTCAAGAAGCTTTCAACACAGGAGGCCCATCAACACCCATCAAGCCTGCTCGATGGTTGTTTGTCTTTGCTCATTCCTTTTCGAATGATGAGCGTCAAGCAACGAAGCAGCACATGCCATGTTTTTATGCCTCCGCACCGACGGTGCTGGAGGCATTATGCTTCCGGGTTGTCCGTCCGTCTGTCTGTCCGTCCGGATTTTCGTTTATGCGATAACTCAAGAAGCAAATAGTAGAATTTCATCAAACTTGATAAAAAGGTAAAGACGGGGCAATTAAGTGATTAGATTTTGGGCCAGATGTGATAAAGGTCAAGGGTCAAAGGTCAAGGTCAAACTCCGAAATTTTGCTGTTTACACCCAAACTCAAGAAATATTGGACAAAATTTCATCAAACTTGGTACAAAGGTAAAGTTAGATGGGGCAATTAACTGATTAGATTTTGGGCCAGATATGATAAAGGTCAAGGGTCAAATATGTCAATACTCAAGTGTTTGTGCGGGAGAGCGGAGGCATACCCGTCGACTGCGCGCGGTCAAATTACTCTAGTTTTATCTTTGGTACGACACTGCTGGAGTTCAGGAGAATAACCTGTAGATGAGCAAATTCTCGAACAGATTATTGAGAAATGTTCATCAGGAAAACTTTCCATATAGTTGCTCGAAAAAGGGAGAACGTTGACATTAGTTAATTTGAGAGTCACTGCTCATGCTTTTGAAGAAGTTGAATGACAAGCTACCTCCATTAAGTGTTTACAGAGTGATGGAAACAAGTTCACTGAAAGAGAAGTAATATTTTCCAATTGGAAGTACAGGGATTTTCAAGGGTGTCAACCCAAATGTTATAGTTGTGGTTATGAAACTACTTAGTTTTAGGGCCACCTCACAAGTACCTGCTGCAGGGAAACGATGCAGGAAATGCAAAGGCAGAGGAACTTTCAAGAAAATGTGCAAAACGAAGACCACTGACGAGAAGTGTCAAAATCAATTTGGTGATAAGGGGAAGAATGTTTATGTAAACGAGGTACTGGCTGAAAATGTTCGTAATAATATACAGTGTGCATCCAATGCCGAGAAAACAGGTTGATTCAGATGTTGGTAAAATAACTGTTGATGTCGGAGATGTATCTACGCTTATGCTCATTGATTCAGGTGCTCGTTGCAACGTGATTGATTGCAAACGGTGAGAAATCCTGAAAGTCAATGGAATAAAATGTAGGTCAGAGACGACTACTAAACAGCTGTACCCGCGTGGTCAGAAACAACCTATGCCCACATCGCAGCAGAGCAATACTTTCTTTTGCATTCTGTGAAAAAAATTCCTTTATCAACAACAACCAGTTCAGCTGTTGGCTCTCATCTGAGCCACTCAACCCCCAAAGTTCTTGTGCTGGTGATCTATTCAAATTCTCTGCATCATTGGCTCTCCCTGCCTGTATTCGGTGGGAATGTGGAATGCGGCTATTACACGTGCATGATGGGCCAAATAGCCTCCCCTCTCCATGTTCCCTTGTATATTTAATCCTGGCTACAATAATGCGTTGTATTACTTTGCTTGTGATTATGAGCAAGGTGACTTCTGTACAACCAAAGGAGGAAACAACGTTTGAACAAAGAAAGATTTAATAACATGGTCATACTGATGCCAACAAGTGAGAATTTAAGGTTACCTCTAATACGACTGCAAATGCAGTTTATTTCGTTTAAATTACATTGACAGCAAATTGAGTCAGCGTCAAATGCATGCATTGTCGACCCAGTTTGGCATTCACAGATAAGTGACATTCTTTAATCCTCTTGAGTAGTAAGTAGTACATTGAC
>NC_140965.1:41757373-41767373 GCF_056783735.1 Eptatretus burgeri
CAAGCAACTCTATACAATACTATCTTTCCTATGGAATTCCTCCATTTATCCCCACAACCTTAACTATATATATGTATATGTATATGATTTTATATATCTACTATATAAATGGCAGTCCTTCTGTCCCATGTCTGTCTGTCTGTTTTTTTTTTGTGACGAATAAGCTCCGAGACCAGTGAACCGATCTTGATGAAACTTTACACATATATAGAACTAACATTCAGCTCCAGGATGCGCTAAGTGGCTCTCCATAAAAATGAAAAAAAAATGTATTAAAAAAAAAATATATATATAAATAAAATAAATAAAATTTCCATGAGGAAAAAAAAATGGCTTTCGAAGAATGCGCCGGCCTATTAATCATAACAAAAGGCTTCATGGTTAAAAACGCTAGGGTTTTTTGAAATACAAAATGTTCGTATTCATTGACTTTTTAAACATACACATTCTCCTCCTGTTATTTGAATTCTCGAACTGCACACGCACGGCAACAGCTAACTGCTGATCGATCTGCTCATGAAAGAGCCAGGCAAGCCATAAAGGGGGTTAGGGAGACAATTGATAAAGGGAAGATAAATGATGTGAGTGAGTGAGGGCCAGCGGGCCTGTGTGTATGGAGTGAGTGAGGGCCAGCGGGCCTGTGTGTATGGAGTGAGTGAGGGCCAGCGGGCTTGTGTGTATGGAGCGAATGTGGTATGCTTGGTGCAGAGTGATTGGGGGGAGGAGTGATTCCCACCCAAGTGACCCCGGGTCAGAGTAATGTGAGTTAGTGGGTTCGTCAAATTGACAAAAATGGAGGTCGTTTTGCTGTTGGTGCGAATGTGGGCTCGAAACCTGTTTGGAGGGGTGCAGGAGTCCTGTTGACGGGCTGGGAGCGTGCTGCAAACGGTGAGTATCGCTTCGTGGGCACAAAATAGGGCAAATTTCCCAGGTATTCCCGGGTACTTCAGCTAGTATATATATATATATATATATATATATATATATATATATATATATATATATATATATATATATATATATATGTATATATATATATATATATATATATATATATATATATATATATATATATATATATATATATATATATATATACAGTAGACTAGGCGTAAGTCGTCACCATCGGGACCGAGAATAAAGTGACGACTGAGAAATGTGACGATTTACGTGTATGCGAACATTCATGATGACTGGGATGAAGTCGCGCGTGGCCTGGACACATATGTGTGAGAGCCGGCTATTGTACCAAAAGGAAAACACAATCCTCGGGGCATAGGTGGGGGTGAGTTGGTGAGTTGGAAAGTGATCAAGCAAAGATGGAATTCATGAATCAGTTTCTCAAAAGTAAAGATAATGAACAACTCTGTAAGACAACTCGTATACCATCGGTGATGGTATGGTGACAAATTACATGACACACAGTCATCGTGGTGATGATTACCACTCGATGCCTATATGTGTAAGTGAGTGTGCTAATGTACAAAACAAGCCAATATAAAACCATGATCGGACTTCAACACGAAGCTCGATCGATCCTTTACTGCTTCGCGAAGTAATCCGTTATGTTTGAATGCTTCAAACTCTTGGGCATCTGATGCATGAGAAAGGATTCAAATCGGTCATTGTATTCCATGATGTTGGCTGGGCAATCATCCACAGAAAGACAGTATCGGCCAAATATTTGGCCGAATCGGCCGAAACCAAATATTTGGCTGAGCCGACATTTGCCGAAACCAGATGATGAGCACGTCATCGACATCTTCAAAGGACACACATTTCACGCATTTCACACTTCCCACCGGCCTCACGATCTTCTCCACTTGTCCAAATTTTCTTGCCCTTATTCTTCAAGATATCGTTCAATGTCTGCCGTTTGATGTCCAACTTCTCAGCTATGTCTGTTTTCTTCATCAGTGGATTTTCCTCACAAAACTGGAGAATGTCGTATTTTTCTTGGTAGGTTTTAGTTGTAAGCTTACGCTTAGTCGCCATTGTCCTGCCTGCAGTGCGATCAACGTGTGTACACAGTTATAAATAGCCTATCACTGGCGGTGTAAACCAATGAGGGAGCATCACGATTCCATGAAACCGGGCTTCTCACGAGGCAGCAGTTCCGTGTGACGAGTTAGGAGTGGTAATTTACTTGAGTTTCCATTACATGGGAACGGACAACATCTGACGACTTGGACGAAGTGACGACTGAGAGATGACGACTTACAGAGGGATGACCCTTTATTCAAAGGGATTTAACATGAGATAAATTCGGGACTTTTTGACGCTGCCGACTTTAGCGAAGTGACGAGTTACACGCTGCCGACTTTCACCGGGTCTACTGTGTATGTGTGTGTGTGTGTGTGTGTGTGTGTGTGTGTGTGTGTGTGTGTGTGTGTGTGTGTGTGTGTGTGTGTTATATATATATATATGTATATATATATATATTTACACACACACACACATATATATATATTTATATATATATTTTAATATATATATATATATATATATATATATTTATATATATATTTTAATATATATATATATATATATATGTATATATATACACACACACACACACATATCTTCTTCTTCTTCTTCTTCTTCTTTTGGCTGCTCCCGATAGGGGTCGCCACAGCGGATCATCCGTATGATCCGCATAGTGATTTGGCACATGTTTTACACCGGATGCCCTTCCTGACGCAACCCTGGTTGCCTCTTACAACACAGGGATATGGTATACCTATTTTAACCAGTGTATACATCGGCCCAGTATACTGGTACTCATTTCGCCGACCTCGGAAGGATTACAGGCTGAGTCAACCCCATGGTGTATTAATTCAGTGGACCAACGGGGCTTGAACTCAGGACCTTTTGGATCCCAAGCCGCTGCCCTAACCACTGCGCCAACACACACACACACACACACACATATATATATATATATATATATATATATATATATATATATATATATATATATATATATATATATATATATTTATGTATGTATGTATGTATGTATGTATGTTTATATATATGTATGTTTATATATTTATGTATGTATGTATGTATGTATATATATGTATATATGTATGTATATATATATATATATATATATATATATATATATATATATATATATATATATATATATATATATATATATATATATGTATGTATGTATATATATATATATATGTATATATATATATATATATATATATATATATATATATATATATATATATATATGTATATATATATATATATATATATATATATATATATATATGTATATATATATATATATATATATATATATATATATATATATATATATATATATATATATATATATATATATATATATATATATATATATATATATATGTATGTATATATATATATATGTATATATATATATATATATATATATATATATATATATATATATATATATGTATGTATATATATATGTATATATATATATATATATATATGTATATATATATATATATATATATATATATATATGTATATATATATATATATATATATATATATATATATATATATATATATATATATATATGTATATATATATATATATATATATATATATATATATATATATATATATATATATATATATATATATATATATATGTATGTATATATATGTATGTATATATATATATATATATATATATATATATATGTATATGTATATATGTATGTATATATATATATATATATATATATATATATATATATATATATATATGTATGTATATATATGTATGTATATATATATATATATATATATATATGTATGTATGTATATATATATATGTATGTATATATATATATGTATGTATATATATATATATATATATATATATATATATATATATATATATATATATATATATATATATATATATATATATATATATATATATATATATATATATATATATATATATATATATATATATATATATATATATATATATATATATATATATATATATATATATATATATATATATATATATATATATATATATATATACATATACATATATATATATACACACACACATATATATATATACATATATATATATATATATATTGTTGCGGATTCGCGCCCGCCGGCGTGCGGACGGCCACGTAACTCGAATCGCGGCACGTCGCCCACCGGACGGACAATCCAGTCGTGACCCTCTCGGACTAACGCCGGGAACCAGTCACGGGTGGACCTTTCGGTCTCACCGCGATCGAGCCAATCAGCCCCCGCGTGGGATAGGGTTGCTCGCCAAATTCGACCTACCTAAGTACCCACGCGGAGGGTAGACCGGGCGATCGCACCTCGCCGCAGGTCGACTTCGGACACGGGCCACTTAAGCGACCCGTTCCGTACTATCAGAATAACCGAGCGGTGTTATCGTCGACCTCGACGGTTCGATTAATTATCGGGCGTATTCAGCCCACTACCAACCCTTTACGTGAAGCAAGATGGGGATTCAATGGAGGAAAAGACGAAGCGAAGCGGGAGAACAGTTCAACAATAAAGCACATTTATTCGCGACGAACGGAAAGCACACAAATACAATTCCACCAAATGCACACAAAAAAAAGAAAACACAATTCCATTTACACAAAAAGCAAACATAAAAGTGAAAACACAGTGCAGAGCTAATACCGACTACCGAGCACACGGCAACACTTATACAATTCTACTTCACAGACGGCCCCGACAACACATACCCAAAACCAAGGAAAAGAAATACCTCAAGAATGAGGCAGGCCTGAGGCCGAGACCGGGTCGGGCCTACCCGTCTGGTGATGAGACGCGGAGCGGCGATGGCCCCGCAACCCGCGGGCCTCGTGGACAGTGCCTGGCAGGGGGTGGGAACGGGGCCCCCTTGGTCGCACTATCTCAGCGCGGGGGAAACAGGAGGGGGTTGCTGATGCTCGGGGTATAGAGGATCTTTATTATCCCTGGTGTGCGTCTCCACCTCGGCCAGGTCGCGCTGCCGGCCTCCCTCGGGCGTGCAGCTCCTGGCACCGACGCAAGCACCCCCTCCCTCGTCCGACTCTCTTCAGCTTCTCCAGCCACTGCAGGCTTCGGGCTCCAGACTTCCACACTCGTCCCCTCCGTTCCGACTCCTTCTCCTTCTCGTTCTCCTTCTCGTTCTCGTCCTGCTGACTCCTTCCCGTTCTCGTCCTGCTGACTCCTTCTCGTTCTCGTTTGCGACTCTCTTCTGACTGACGAACACCGTCCTTTTATCCCCCGTAACTTCGCCTTTGACCCCCTCCCTTTGACCTTTCACCTCGCTCCCCATTGGCCCGACAAAAAGTGGGCGTGAAGGCTTTGTGATCCACAAATTTGCATATATCGATCGCCCTGGGGGCGGGGCCAATTCGCCCCTCGCTCACCGATTGGACGGCAAAAAGTGGGCGTGTGTCGTTTTTGATCCGTTTTTGAAGCACAAAATCCGTGATTTTGTACACGCTGTTCGACGCGCGCTCTGCATGAGTCCAACACCGGTACCCACAGCGGGGCAAGAACGGTGGCGATGCTACGGTGGCGAGGTGTGACGGGAAGGTCGTGGCGGTTGTGGTGAAGCGGTGGTTGTGGTCAGTGGTTGATGTTGTGGTTGTGATCATGGCGGTTGGTCCAAAATAAAGATAGTAAAAGAAAAACGGCTATCCTGAAGAGTCGCAGCACGTATAAATGACATGTATTCCCACTAGACAACGGGTTTGGGCCTAACTACACATGCACTTACCGAGATACCTCACCTAAGGGACCTGAATGGTGGTTTGCGAATCTGGTAACCACAACACTACCCCCTTCCCTTTTTACAGACTCGTCCCGAGTCGTCAAATTTTCGTGTGCCATCATGTGTAGTTTTCCCCTAGTACATTTTACCTACGGATCCCTGAGTGCGACATTCATGGTATTCGTGTCCCCAAAATAAATAACCTGAGGGCTGCGTAACTACCTAAACAAACTCACTCACACGGACGACTTAAATAAAATTGCCGGCGCTAAGACATACATGCCGGGGGCGCACTCATATTTACAGTACATCTTAACCTTAACTTACAAATTTTACACTAAACCATGGCCCAGGATCATTGAACTCTGCAAAAAGAAAGCAGTTAGCAGGGAGCCAGGCTGCCCGCATGCAGTCTCTGGCTCAAAACAATGCAGGTGACAGGGAACGTGGCTGGCTGCTCACACGCAGTCCAAGGCCTTCCCTTTTGAACTGAACTCAGTGAACCACAACGGTGCTTGGGCTGCACAACGCAGTCTCCGTGCCAGCTCAAGTGGCACACGCAATGAGCACAACGAATGGATGCATGAACGCAAACACGGTGCACGGGCCGCCACTGCAGGCCCGTGTTGTAGCTGCCAACAGGGCAGTTCTCGCAGCTTGCAAACTGTTGCTTTCTGATCCTGGCACACATGGAAATGAACAGGGGGGGCAAAGCAAAAATTGAACGGGGCTGGTGAACGTGGGCAGTGGGCATGGCATGGCAAAGGTGGCAGGCAAACACAGCCCGCAGAAGAAGGCCGCTGCAGGCAAACACAGCCCGCAGAAGAAGACCGTTGCAGGCAAACACAGCCGGCAGATGAACTGGCCGGCACAGGCCTCGAAGAAAAACAGCCAGCAGATGAACTGGCCGGCACAGGCCTTGCAGCACACAGCTGCCGATGAACTTGGCCGGCCTCCGCCTTGAAGCAAAACACGGCCAGCCGATGAAGTTGGCCAGCCTTTGCCGTTCAATGGAGGTTGGTGGAGGGAGTGCGGTGGTGCTGGCCACTTGGAAGGCGGGCTCGGACCTACCTACCTGTCTCCCTCCCAACCTATCGCCTTTGCCTGTCACTGTACATACCCACTCCCTTAATTTGTGAAAAACCAATTTAGCCCCCTTAATTTTTTTTTTTTTTTTTTTTTTTTTTACTTCCCCACTATAAATCGTCCCCTAACCCCCTTTACTGTCCTTGTTCGGCTAACCTATCCTGTCACCTAGCCTACTCCCAACCCCTACGTTCCCTTCCCGGAGGGGAATAAGGGAGAGCTAGCGTCCTGTGTCGAGGCCCAATTCAAGCCTCAGAATGGCCTCCCCAGAGTTCGGCGATCTTAACACCAAGTGGGTCCAGCGGCCCACAACGACAGCGAGGGGATGGATGGTGCGGAGGGGTACATCTCCTAATCTACCCTAACCATTTAACTGTTAAACTACCCCGGGGCTTTCAACAAGCGCCTCTCGCTTAAACTATTGGTTCTAACAACCCAGATTCCCGTCGCCTGTGTTGGTGTCCTCACAATTTCGGGCCTCGCCCCCCAATTTTCTCTCCGTGCCCTCACACGGTCTCCTGGCTGGGACACGTGGTTCCCTTTGGCAGGCACGACCCTCTGCCGATTCTCCCGCTATGGCACCCCCGGGCACTACACTGCCTCCGAGCCTACCAGCTCCCTAACACCGGGGAGTGCCCCCCATGGCACCTCCCCTGAAACGCACACGTGGCAGGCCGGCCTCCCGGGCCCCTTTCCGAGGGTCACCCGTGCCCACAACACTGCCCACGCGGCTAATGGTGCCCCGGGCCCCCGCACCAAGCAGGCGCACCCGTGCCCACTACTCTATCCCGGCCCCCCATGGGCCCATGGCCTACCGCGGCCGACTAGCCTGGTGCCCGGGGTACCCACTCAGCGATACTCACCTTTCGCAGCCACGCTCCCAAGCCCGTCAACAGGGCTCCTGCACCCCTCCAAATGGGTCTCGAGCCTACTTTCCCACCAACAACAAAACGACCTCCATTTTTGTTAATTTGACTAACCCCCTAACTCACTTTACTCTGACCCCGGGGTCCCTTGGGCGGGAGTCACTCCTCCCCCCAATCACTCATCGCACCATGCATTCCCCATTCGCTCCACTCACACAGACCCGCTGGCCTCACTCACTCACCATGTACTCACCTCACAACTCACCAACTCTTCAACACACACACACCGCTGAACTCTGCCATCCTTCTATCGACATCCCCCAACTAACTCGTGCTCCCACGTCGTCCCTTAAACTACAGCACGTTCCTTTTAACACTACGTAGCTAAGCTACGTCCCCACTACACATTCACTGCCTGTCACTGTCTCCTAACTCAAAAATTCATTTTATTTCCCAACCTAAATCTGGCTACAATCCCTCTAACTAATCCATTCCACAGACTCCATGAGGACTTACCCCTGCCCCATGAAGTCGGTCTAACTAAGCTAACCCTTCCCCCTAACTAGTTTCCATCCTGTGCCCAGGGTCAAGGGGGTCTTCCACCCCTCGCCCAGGAATCCTGTGCACCCGAAAGTGAGGCTTGTTTTTTTTTTTTGTTTTTTTTTCCATGCGCAGCACCTGCGCGGCAACTCGCGCACTTTGCACCTGCCCGTGACGTCATGCAGCTGCACGTGTACCTCGTCCCTCCTTGGACGGTACCATCCGGCAGAGATACCCCTCCTGCCGGATTCCAACCACACGTGCAGCCATGACGTCACCGTGCGCATAAAAAAAAAACACAAGCCCCACGTCTCGAGGGGTTCCCCACGCGAACACATGTGCTTTGCCCGTTGGAGCTTAACACACACGATCGCGTGGAGAACCCGTCCGGTCCAAATCCGTTTACCTGCCTAAACTTTGTCCGTCCGCGGGATCGGCAAATCCACCGCGTGAGTTTCCGGACCGGGACTTCACTCTCGCAAGCGAGCACGTGGCGGTCTCGTGCGTTGCACAGCACGAACCTCGTGCTCACTGCTGGGTGAACCCGGCACGGTCCCCGAAACAACCACAGCCGCTACTCGGCTTTCTTTCCTCTGTCGCCTTCGTCGTCGCCATTCAACCCACGCACACCTGCGTGTTACGACGCACACAGTCCACTCCATCACATTCACACCGGGAGACGCGGCTGCGTGCTCCCGCATGCCAACCGACATCTCCCTCTCATACCGCTCTCTCACACACACGGTCTCCCTGGCACACAGCGACCTTGCACACGGCCGTTCACTCACGCGTGCGGGGGAACTCACCCGCGGTGCCTCACTCGCACTCCGTGCCTCATCCACACACGCGGGGGCACTCACCCGCGGTACCTCACTCATACACACGGCGACACTCACACACGCGGTCTCTTCCACACACGGTGCCTCACCCACACACGCGGGGGCACTAACCCGCGGTGCCTCACTCACACTCCGTGCCTCATCCACACACCGTGCCTCACTCACACACGCGAGGGCACTCACCCGCGGTGCCTCATTCACACACACGGCGACACTCACACACGGTGCCTCATCCACACACGGCGTGCTGGGAAGCACGTACCCTGGCACCATCGCCACTACACCACTCACACACGGGGTCGCTTCCACACACGGTGCCGCACTCACACCTTGCACCACACACACAGGGGCAACCACACTGGGGATTTGTGTCCCCACAAGGGTCTCCGGGGCCTCTATACCCCCCAAGCTCTCAGTGCACCTGTCCACAGCACCCGTCCCCTCAACCTCGCAAAACACGACCGAACTCACCTGGTCGTGACTCACCTCAAGGGGGCATACTCCCTCCCCTCGTTCCTGGAGGAGGCCATCCAGGTGCTCGCACTGGGTCCCTACACGCTCCGCGAGCTCACCCCCATTATCCTCCACTACCTCCGTGTGTGTGTGTGCGCGTCACTTACCCCGTCTTCCTCGTGTAGTCTTTCCTCTATTTTTTCTATCTCCCATGTCTCTGCCAACTCTTCCTCCTTTACCTCCCTTGTCTCAACTATTATTTCCTTTGTCACGGCCTTCATGCCCGCCTGCAGGCTTCGGCCCATGTTCTGCGTCTCACCCCGGAACTTTTTCATTTCTTCTTTCATGTTTGTTTCCATTCCGTTCATTTTTGTATCCATCTTTTCGTTTATTTGTTGTGTATTCGCATCCATCGTCGTTTTCA
>NC_140965.1:41772373-41799873 GCF_056783735.1 Eptatretus burgeri
GAGAAAAGGATACAGAGTCCAGGGACAGTTGGGTGCGACTGGGTAAAGTGGGTAGAGATAGTGATGGGTTTGGGACACAAGATTTAGCTGCAAACACCGAGTTTAGACATTCAGCTTTATCACGTGTGGAATCAGCAGTGCGGCCATTTGAGGTAAGGGAGGGGATGGAGGGGGAACATACACCAGAAACAGATTTGATTAAACGCCACCAGGATTTTGAGGAGGGAGAGAGGTTTGAGAGTTCAGACTTGAGATGAGAAAGATGTTGTTTTCTGGCTCTCCTGAGGGTAGATACACACTTGTTCCGAGCTTTGTGGAAAGAACTGAGATTGCCCTCAGTTGGGTTTGCTTTCCATGAGGCAAAGGCAAGTTGTTTCAGGACAACTGCCTCGCCACAAGCTTCAGTAAACCAAGGGCGGGAGGAAGGGTAAGACAACTGAACACGAGAGGGGATAAATCTGTGCATGAGGGAGAGCAAGTTTCTTTGAAAGAATTCCCAGGATGAGTTGATGTTTGAGAAAGTAGTGATAGGAAACCAGTCTGTAAGTTTGATGGCTGCTCGGAGACCCTGCCAGTCGGCTTGAGTGAAATGCCAGACTCGACGGCGGTGAGGTGGTTCTCTGATAACAGCCAGAGAGATGTCCACTTTAACAAGGACGTGGTCAGAAGAACCAATTGGAGCGAAGGAAGAGCAGCAGATATTGTCAGTGAAATTTGTCAAAATCAGATCCAGAAGAGATGGAGTACCATTGGTTGAGATCCGGGTCGGGAAGTTGACCGATTGAGTCAGTCCCAATGAGTCTCAGAAAGCTTTTGCTGAGGTGCCATGGCAGGTGAGAGAGGTACCCACACCTAGCCAACTGGCGTGATGACAATTGAAGTCGCCACATAAGAGGAAGAGAGAGTTTGGATGAGAAGATAGAAGATGGTCCATGTTTTCGGAGAGTGAGGTGTAGATGGAGTCATCACTGTTCGGTGGACGGTACAGTACACATATAAACATGAGGTGGGAGTGGAGGGGAAGCCGAAGCCAGAGGTATTCCTGGGGGTGTGGGGGAGTGAGAGCAGTGCAGGGAGAGTGAGGAATAGAGTCTTTGATGAAGAGAGCAACACCTCCACCAGGACGAGGCTCAGGTCTGTCATACCGTAAGAGGGAGTAACCAGGGAGAGATACTTGGGAGTCAGACACGTCTTGGGAGAGGAAAGTTTCTGTTAGGCAGATAATGTCTGGTTTGTCAGTGGCAACCTGTATGGAAAGATCTGAAAGGTTTGAGCGAAGGCCCCGGATATTTGAGGTCCACACTTTTAATGAAGAGGTAGGGGAAGAGGCTTTGGGTGCAGGAGGGGGAGGGGGGGGGGGAGGGTAGGACGAGGGACGAGGGGGGGAGGTAAGGAGGGTTGCTGAAGGATTGTGGGGTATTGCAGAATAGCGAGGGGAGGGGGCCGAATGAGGAGGAGAAAAGGCTCTGTGGTGCTGGGAGAGAGGGGGGACAAGAGACAAGGAAGATGGCAGTTGAGGATTTGAGAAGGTGGAGTGAAGAGATGGAGGCGAGAGGGCAGTGGAGGGAGGCAGGTTGGTGGATGAGAGGGGGGGGAACTTAGAGAAGGAAGAGTGAGGGGGATGAAAGGTGGGAGAAAGGTGAGGGGGAATTTTTGAAAGAGGTGAGAGGGAGGCTTGGAGGGAGAAGAGTGGGATGGTTGCTTTGAGAGTGAGGGGTGAGGGGGTGAGTTGGCACTGAAGTTGGAAAAAAAGAATGGTTGATGGAAAGTGAGCATCCATGGCAAACTGTGGTTTTTAAAAGTTTTAGGTCAGAGATGCGATTTAACACAATTCTTGATGGATGCAATGAAGGCGAATTCAGAGCATGGAGAGAAGAAGCGCTGTAATAGTTGGATTTTTTAGGCAAGGAATGAAGGAGAGGTCGAAATGAGAGCAGTCTGTTAAAATAGCAGAAGAGAAGTGCATTGTGAAACAGTAAAGAGTACCACATGTGTGAGAGAGGAAGATGAAGCATTATAAGATCGTTTTTGTTGTTAATATTAATGTATGAGAGAGTTCAACAGATTAGGTCATGGAAGTGTAAAAAAAAAAGAAATCGAGGAAGACGAGGAGGAAGTTAAGAGGAAGAAGAAGTAGCAGAATCGGGAGAAGGTGAGCGTGTTGTTGTTGTTGTTGTTGGGTATATATATATATATATATATATATATATATATATATATATATATATATATATTTTTTTTTTTTTTTTTGAGATAAGAAAGAGATTAGTTGGGAGAATGGGGGATGTTTGGAAAGTGGGGAGGATGAAAATTGAAGGTAATGGGGAGGATAGAAATTGAAGGTAATGGGGAGAAAAAACAAACAAACAAACAAAAAAAAACGATCGAACACCGAGTGGAACCGGTAGGCCTCAAGCCTAGGACTAGGCCTCAGACACCAGGTAAGAACGTCGACATAAATAGCACGATTTTTGAAACAAAACCGAACTGGGAACACACATTAACATGTAGGTGAGAAAATTAAACAGTTAAAACGGGACAAATAACAACCGGAACTTAACTTTGAGAACGTCAGCAGGGAGCCCCGAAGGAGACCTCTTGCCGCTCAAAACCGGATCCCTTTTCATTGTTTCAGTTCCTTTCTTGCTGTGTTTGAGCTTGTGTCCAGCTTATTCACTCTCTGTGTCCTTCTTCCCTTCTCCCTACTTTATCATTATTCCCTCACCGATTCTTCATCCAAATGTCCATCTGCTGTGTCCCTCTACCCTGTTGTTGGTGTATTTCCTCTCTTTTCACTGTGCTCTTTACCTCAACCACCGAAGGTGGACGGAGGTTGTGTTTTCACCTCTATTTGTTTGTTTGTTTGTAACTTGAGAAAATCAATGCTTTTTCAATTACTGTATATTGGTTGGTTGAGTGCGTTATCCTGTTTGTTTGTTCGGTACAAAACCGAAGATTGCGATTACTGTATGTTGGTCGGTCGAGTTTGTTATTCTGTCTGTCTGTCTGTTTGTTTGTCTGTCAATTGCCATCAGATCACAATTCTAAACCAATCGTCATGAAACTTTATAAAGTTGGGGAGGGAGTCACAACTGAGAAGCCTTTTGATTTTGAGGTCAAAGGTCATCTTGAGGTGAAATTTCTAAAATCGTCATTTTTTGTTTGTTCATCCGATTGACTTTAAAGTTGAACACGAGTCGTGTATTGGGAAACCAACTGTTTTGAGGTCAAAAGGTCAAGGGTCAACTCAAGTTAAAAAAAAAAAAAGTTCTAAAATCATCAACTTTCATGTGGAAAATCATCAATTTTCACCCTATCAACTTGATAATTAAACAATTGCACAGTGAATCAATTAATTCGGAAAGCAACTATTTTTGAGGTCAAAAGGTCAAACTTCTAAAATCATCAAATTTCATCTGAAGAATCATCAATTTTCATCCGATTGATCTGAGCTTTGATTAAGATCATCAATTTTAATCTTAATAAAATAGAAATTTTGATGTATCTGTGGCAACCTCTTTTTTTTTGGGGGGGGGGGGGTTGATTTTTGCAAATATATATATATATATGTATTTTTTTTGTTTCCTTTGTCGAAGCTCGTATAAGGGCTAATGCACAGAATATAAAACAAAGGGAGCAGGAGACGAAGGGGTGTGATAGGAAAGGATATCAGGATATCTGTGGAAGAGCGAGGGATGGGGTGGGGTACACGGGGTAAACAATATGGATGGGGTGGGGTACACGGGGTAAACAATATGGATGGGGTGGGGTACACGGGGTAAACAATATGGACACTACAGAAACTTTCAGGAAGGAAAACAGGGAATTTGAAGGAGGTGGCGGGTTTGGGGTGGATTACCGGGGGTAGAAACGATCATGGTTTCGGATGGAGGAAGATATGAGATGGTGGTGAACAGCTGTTTAAACAACCTGGAGGGAAGAGTGGGATTGAAGAGAGTATGGAAGTTTGTTCCAGAGGTGGGGAAAAATATGAATGGAAGAGTGAAGGTGAGCAGTAATTCTTGACCTTGGCAGTTTCACCAGAAATATAGTTGTGGCAGACCTTGAGTGCTCTGTGGAAATATCAGAGGGGCAGAGCACAGACAGAGCAAGGGTGCATGGCCAGAGAGGAGTACGTAGAAGATAAAAAGACCACCGACCTGTCTGCGGTGAGAGATTGAAAGACCCAAAGACTCAGCTTCATCTTGGGAGATACCAATGATCATAAAAGCCTTGGTTTCCACAGCATGAAACCGAGCGAGGTGTGAGGCAGGAACACCACCCAGGAGGGGAGAGCAGTGCTCCATCAAGCAGTGGATGAAAGCTTTGTATGTGGTTAATAGCTCAGGTGTGCCAAGGAGGGACTTTGCACAATGAAGGATGCTGATTCGGTGACTGGCTTTGAAGGCCAGCTTGGAATTGTCGCTTTCCCAGGAAAGATCATGGCTGATGGTGAGACCCAAATGCTTGAGAGACAGAACTTCTTCAAGAGGATTGTTGAGAAAGTAGAGGGGGAAGGGGGAGGGGGTTCGAGACAGTCCTTTTGGAGAGACACAGTAAGAGTGTGAGATTTGTCAGCATCGAAGAACATGGTCCTAGTGCTTCACCAGTTTGTGATTTTTATCCAGATCTGCAGAGCGAAGAGGCTGCTGCTTGCCGGTCTGAGGGATGACAGATGGTACAGCAGAGGGTGGAGTCATCAGCAAAGAGAAATAGAGGATTTTCCAGAGAGTCGGAGGGATCATTGATGAAACCAGAAAAATAACAGGGCCCAGAACGCTACCTTGAAGAACTCCAGCCTGGACAGGAAGAGGGGATGAGAGAACTCCATTACTTTGGAATTTTGTGAATTTGGGACTTTTGAGAAGGATTCCCAATTATGACCTGTTTAAAGTGTTGGTTGCACATGTTAGTTATCTAAACAAGATATACTTGATAATAATGCCAGAAGAAGCAAGAATTATAAACGATAATTTATATCGTTTAGAATCGTTTAGACAGAATTATAAAAAAATTTAAATATAGATCCATTAACTGGATTTATATTTTCTGGGTGTTTCATATGACATGTTTGTAAAATTGAAAATGTTACCATGTTGCCTGCCGGGACATTAGACTTTAAATTATCATCAGACCTTTGATAGGTATTGAGCTGAATACTTTGTTGTTTGGTCGAAGGAGAGTCAGGTACAAATTGTAATCACATGCAAAGAACAACTGTGAGTTGTCCAGAAATAAGGAAAATTATCGATTGCTCAATAATGTTACTTTGTGACGTACACATAAGGACAGACTTTGTCATTTCCTTTCAAAACGACTTGTTATTCTCTTGTATTAAAAAATTGAAAATAATTTTCTGGAAACACTGCATATGAAACGAACTTGCTATTGTTAATATCTGTTAAGTTGACTCATAAGAATTGTGTCCATCCCCAATGTGCCCTGCAGTTGCGACGCCATTGCTTCCGAAGCTGGATGCGTTTCTGGAACAGGCGCATGATGGCAGCACAGGTGGGCAACGGTGTGCTCTGTGGTTTTTGTGTGTGGTTCTAAAACCCAACACATGCTTTCTGGCTTAGCTTGCTTCTTGAAGATTGTTGTGCACAGCTGGATTGCAATGCCTATCATGGCTGGACATTTAAGAATGATGAGAAGGTGTTTTGATGACCTGAATAAAAGTCGGTCTTGCTGAACAAAGCAACGTGATGAGCTACTCAGCATGATACCAACTACTTACTTTTACTGCTCAAGCTTCAAAATAATCATCATAGGAACACCTCGTGTTCTTTGGAAGCAGTACTTTTTTCCATCCTGTAATTCTTTTCTTATGCATACATAAAAGGAGGCAATGATGCATTTGTACAACTTTGGTGAGGATAAAATAGTCTGTCTGCAATAAAATAAAATAAAATTATCTTCTCCCTTTCCCACTGGTCCTTCACATTTCCCCTCCCATAGGATATTGACATCCAATAAGTATTTCTAATGAAACTACAGAGTTCATAGAATACCTTAATCCAGGCAGTTGTTGTTGTTCGTCTTTCGGCTGCTCCCGTTAGGGGTCGCCACAGCGGATCATCCGTTATGATCCGCATACTGATTTGGCACAGGTTTTACGCCGGATGCCCTTCCTGACGCAACCCCGGTCGCCTCTTACGACACAGGGATAAGGATTGGGTTTCGCCATGATTCCGGGCTGCCAAACACCCTCTCATAGCGCGGCCTAGCACAGAGCTCCCGTCCTGAAGCGATCCTCCAACCCAAGCCTCCGAGTAGCCGGATTACAGGCGGAAACCACTACCCCTTAATCCAGGCAGTGTTTAAGTATATATTTCAATTGAAATAAAATAATGATTTTAAGGGTGATATAAAATAAATCTAGAGGTTTATTGCCAGTGAAGCAGTTATAACATGTCATCTAAACCAATCGTACATATGTATAACATACATCGCCTTATATAACATGTCCAAATACTGCAAAACTGGAGGTTTTTGGAAGTGATAAGAAGGCGATTTGTGTTTTATGGTGTTTAAGCATGTAATTAAACTGAAATGAAATAAAGAATGTAAAGATCGTATAAAGAAATTGATTCCGGAAGTTTACCACCATTCATGCAGTGGCTATTACAACACCCGATCTGACATGATACGTTCGTTATTCACGCCTGTTGTTTGTGTTCTTTATGACGTCCTTAAAAACAGTAAGTTTCCTGTTTGGAATGATTTTAAATTTTGTTTGACTGCCAGGCAGGCAGATCGAGTTAAAAAAAAAAATATCACGCTCCTCTCTGTGAATGTGCAACCGTTCCTTTATTATAAACTGACGTTGCTGGATGGAAGGATGGACAGACAGAAGTGAGCCGATTGCTTAACCCTGCTTTTCGCTTCTCGTGCACGGGGTAATGACAGATTAGTATGAGATGTATTATGGACTGGTAATCTTATAAAATAATTTCAAGTGTTTGTGCGTTTGTTTGTGGGTTTTTTTTAGCTACTCTTTCACAGCTGAACCATAGCACCTAGTTGCCCCCAATTTTGGTACCTGAGAATCTGGGCAAGGTTTTAAACTACCTTGAAGGCTGTTTGAGGCCACCAAATGCTGCTACAAAGTGTACATTGAGATATGGGGTCAGGCAATGCTGCTGCCGGCCAGCAGGCAAAAGGTAACCACCGTGAGGCTAATATCTCCATCGCATTTTAATATCCAACACATTCCAAACCCCCCCCCTCACTGGGAAAAGCTCACCACCACGAGGGCAATAACTCTACACGTTTTCAATGCTTAACATGTGCTGGAACCCTTACGTAGCTTTTTCCCATGCAGAGCTGGGTAGCCTCCCCCCCCCACCCCTTTTCCCTTGTATGTAATATGGGATAGCTCAGCTATCATAGCTGTTTTACATGTACTCTATATATTCCTCTCTGTAACTTCAGTGCATCAATCACACCATGATCAACTTGCCGTTTGTCTTGTTGGGAAGTAGTTTGAGTGGTGTCTGCTTGGTTGTGTGCTCCACACTGCATGAAATACTTAACTCCAGTATTTTATATTACCCATAAATGTCAATATATCAGATTGTTCTGTTTTTATAAAATGACCTTTCTGATTCCTGGATTTTCATCGATTTCACTTTACTGATGGCTCCATTGCATGCCAAGTGGTTCCTCTTACAAACAAATTGCAACTACATTTCTATCACAAAACAGCTTTTTTAAAGTCGGCCACATTTTTGAACATTAAATTTAATCCAAAAGATATCTGACAGGATGGTATAGAGTGAGTGCACTTACCTTTGACTTGGGCTGTACTGTATATAGTTTGGGTTCAATTTTGGATTGACTATATACTGTCGGAAGCCTGGTGTAAGCTCAGTGGTTAGGGTGGCGGCTTGGGATCCAAGGGTCCTGAGTTCAAGCCTCGTTGCCCGCTGAATTACTTCACCAGGGGATTGACTCAGCCTGCCATCCTTCCAAGGTCAGCAAAATGAGTACCAGCTTGCTGGGGATGATCGAGTCATTCGAGTATCCTGCGTTGGAGTGGCGACCGTCCAGGATTGTGCCCAATAGCCAAGGAAACTGCTTCGGCAGCACCGACGCTCTGTACAGAGTATGGTTCCAATGGATGGATGGATGATATACTGTCGGATTGGTGTTGTGTGCCGCCCCTCAGACAGATGTTCTATGGGGTGTCTCATTTTCAAGCATTACTTGTTGAACGTTAAAGATACCAAATAGTTTGTGAATCTCTTAGAGATGGTGAACGTTTTTCAGCAATGAGGTGGTGAGTTTTTGCCAGAAAACTGAACAGATTGGAAAGTCCTGCCCTGACCTACACCTGAGCATACTGAAATCTATACCCAAACCTACCCAAACCTACACATAACCTACCCTAATCAGTGGTATATCGTCATGCTACCCAGAAATGATGCTACTTTCAGGCCAGACTCGTAAATTATTTCCCACCCAATGTCCATACGATACAATACAAATCAAACCGAACTTCAAAAATTTGTCCTTAATTTGTAAATCCCATCTTCTGAAATTTTCCTCACAGAAGTATAATTTAGCTCCTTGCATTCGCAATTGACTTGGACTCTACTCCAAGCGAAGGTTACATTGAGACACTTATCTAGGTTTAGTGCTTTAACTTCCTAAAATAATCAAGACATTTATACCGTGCCCTCCACTTTGGCCAATGGTTCCTGGTGTTTTCCTTAAACGCTGGATAGAATGACATATATATATATATATATATATATATATATATATATATATATATATATATATATATGTATATATATGTATATGTATATATATGTATATATATGTATATATATATATATATATATATATATATATATATATATGTATATATATGTATATATATATATATATATATATATATATATATATATATATATATATATATATATATATATATATATATATATATTTGTCTGTCAAATACTGTACTCACTAATTTCTTTCCACTTTATTTTGAGTTTACAGTACTGTATAAACATTTCATCCTCTCTTCTCTAAATCTGCTCTGAGACTTGTTATCTCTTAAAAAAAGAAAAGAAGAGAAAGAAATGCTCAAGATATGAGAGATGCAGGTCTGATTATCACATTTATTATTAACAGATGCATTAAATGATTAAAGTATAACAATAAAAAGTGACAGTTTTCCACATCATCAACCATCAACCTAATACGTCTGCTTGGTGGCGATGGAGTTTCAGAAGAGTTAATGTAATGACGTGTGCAAAAATGCTTGGTGTTGGCTTAATTATTTTGGTGGCGGGCTTGGGATCCCAAGGTCCTGAGTACAAACGACGTCCTCCGCCATTTAATAAATACCAGGTGGGGTTGACTCCGCCTGTCATCCTTCCGAGATCGGCAAAATGAGTTCCGGCTTGCTGGGATGATTGAGCCATTCAAATATCCTGCATCGGAGTGGCGACCTGTCCAGGAATGTGCCCAATAGCCCAGGTGACTGCTTTGGCAGCACCGACACTCTGTACAGAGTGTGGTCCCAATGGTTGGATGGATATGTGCACAAGAGGTAAATGTGTACAGTCGGACGAAGATTCTTAGTCTCCTGAGAGAGCACCTGTAAGTTTGGGCCTAGACATGTTAGAGCAGTGAGATATTAGATTTAAATCACATATCGCTCATTTGTCACCACACTTTCACTCCCTCAAATGGACATTATAAGCCAATTGTTCCATCTGATAGGAACTCAAAGCTCCCCTGTTGTCTTTCAATGAAGAGTATGTGAGTTATTACTGGCATCATGGTGAGATTCCAAATTACTGCCTTCATCCACAGGGGGGAGGGGGTGGAGGGGCCTTCATCAGTGGGCCAAATTCATAATTGAATGCTAGTCCATTATGCATTTGCTCAAAACAACTGCTTTGGTTGAGAATGGGATAGTTCTACCAAGTGACACAAGAAGTGTGTCGATCTTGGATGTGTTGAAACAAATGTAGAACTGAGAAATATTAAATATTGCATTGCCATTGACCTATTGAGTCCGATTTGTATTGTGGAACGTATCCTCGTTGAAGAATCGGTGCAATTTTGATGTTAAATTTGTTAACAGCAGAGGGCGACATTTGTCTGGTTGCTATTCAGTTTATGTGATGTCCGAGGGTTTTGGTGTGCTGCCTCCCCACTTCCCTCCCCCACGTTTGTTAATGTCTGAAATGCTGAAAGATGAGCCTAATTTAACTCGAGCATGCAAAAGGTGTTACTTAAGACTTTAACACATTGTAGCCAACAACAAAGAATGTCAGTCATTGTTGCACAATCCAAACATGCTCGCACAATTCAATCACGGTAATGCCCAAGACCATTTGGTCTTGATGCACCAGGATGGGGTTTCTGTGGTGCCTACATTTTGACATATTATTATCTCATCTGCTTTTCCTCTGTAACAGTTGTGGTTAATGTTGTTCAAGTAACCACAGGAAATGACTGTTGCATTAAACATCATTTCCTAGCTATTTATTTCCTGTTCCAAAAGTTGCTTTCCAGTGAGTTGTTCGTGCAAAACTACTAAGCCTCTGTGTATAATTTCAGACAAATCAATTTTGATGCTTTGAGAATATTAACAATCCACCAGTTGTATAAAATCTCTCACTCATTCTATTTGTTTGTATTTGACTTAGTGGTTAAGGTGGCTGGTTTGGGACCTTAAAGATCTTGAGTTCAATCCCATGTTGACTGTTGAATTTACACCAGATGGGGTTGACTCAGCTTATCATTCTTCTGCAGTCAGTGAAATGAGTACCAGTGTACTGGGGTAATAAGTATTTGGGGGTAACTTGCATTGGAGTGGTGACCCATCCAGGACTGTACTATTTGTCAATAAAACCTCCTTGGCAACCTTATGTACATTTACAGTGTGAAAGGAATGGTATTATATTATTGATGGTTGTTCAACTTTTGTTTGAGCATTGTAACGATTGTGTAAGAGTTTGTACTTTAATTGTATAGAGACGAGTATGAGAAGAAACATCGGTGTACTTTCATGTCAATTGCAAGGACAAATCTAACACAGCACTGAATATGAAATTTCAACAAACGATCCAAGCATCACGAGCCATGTGCCCAGATGACCAAACAAGTCACATTGCTCCAGGAATTTTTTTTTTGGCACGATTCGCAGAGAAAAAATTCTTTATAACGTTGGGTTTTCCCAGGATTTTATATTCAGTGCAAAAGAGCGGATACTATGGTCAGAATTTTGAAAGCTGTTTCTTTTAAAAATATCTGCGAGTGTCAATTTGCAACTTTTTACTGCAATTTGAAGTAGTTGAGTGATTTGCAACGTGTTCATTTAGAACCCTGAATTTTCAATAAGTTGTATTTGTTGTTGTATTTGTTTTCATTGAATATTTCATTGAATGCCTGAGTTGTATTTGTTTTCATTGAATAGATAACCCATAAGAGTGAGTGCATGTCATGTTGAAGCAAATGAATGGTCATCAGATTAACAATGTTTGCTACAATTGACTAGAATGCCGGTGAAATGAAAATATATGATTTGTGGATAAGTCGTTTAATAAATAAATTATTTAAAATGTCACAAACAAATGCATTGCTGCTTTACAATATTAGTCTACTCTCTCCCTATTTGTGGGGGGTGGATGGGGGGTCATGTTTGTGGTTTATAATATACTAGCAGGGATTCTCGTGCTCCGCACAGGATTCCCGTGGATGACGGCGGGTCTGAAGGAGTATGTCACAGTTAATTGTAAAATTGTAGAGGCTGACACCATTATTATTATTTTTCATGACCACTATAATATTATATTTTCCCCACCATGTTTTATATGCAGAAGACTCGAGTTCAAAAATGTTAAGATTTATTGCCGCATCAGATAAAAAAGCATAATGCCTCAACAATGTGAGGCTGGTTTCATGTCATCATTTGCGACTTAATTAATTATCATTCTCCAGCAAATTCCGTTGGTCCCATGTCAATCGGCTGAACTTGAAAAATTAACGTTATGCAATCAGGTGATGACGTCATAATTCGGAAACCAGGAAGTCGGAAGTCATTGTTTTCAATTGACTGTAGCATTATTTTTTCATTCTATTGCAAATGGCGTTGGCCCCATGTCAATCGGCTGAACTTGAAAAAATAACGTTACGCAATCAGGTGGTGACGTCATAATTCGGAAACCAGGAAGACGGAAGTCATTGTTTTCAATTGACTGTAGCATTATTTTTTCATTCTATTTCAAATGGCGTTGGCTCCATGTCAATTGGCTGAACTTGAAAAATTAACGTTACGAAATCAGGTGATGATGCCATAATTCGGAAACCGCAAGTCGGAAGTACAATTCTTTTACATCGGGACACTCCCGGGTACATGTTCTGTCAGCATGTGAAGTTTGGTGAGGATCAGTCCAGTACTTTTCGAGTGCATAGGTCACAGACAAACACACACACAGACACACAGACAGACAGACACACAGACAGACTCCAACTTTATATATAGATGAGCAGATATATCAGCAGTAAGACGACTCTCTCTCTCTCTCTCTCTCTCTCTCTCTCTCTCTCTCTCTCTCTCTCTCTCTCTCTTTCTCTTTCTCTTTCTCTTTCTCTTTCTCTCTCTGCAGCTGACTCCGCTTGCCTGGCTCTTTCATGAGCAGATTGATCAGCAGTTAGCTGTTGCCGTGCGCGTGCAGTTCGAGAATTCAAATAACAGGAGGAGAATGTGTATGTTTAAAAAGTCAACGAATACGAACATTTTGTATTTCAAAAAACCCTAGCGTTTTTAACCATGAAGCCTTTTGTTATGATTAATATGCCGGCGCACTATTCGAAAGCCATTTTTTTTTTCCTAATGGAAATTTGATTTATTTTATTTATATACATATTTTTTAATATATATATATATTTTTCATTTTTATGGAGAGCCACTTAGCGCATCCTGGAGCTGAATGTTAGTTCTATATATGTATAAAGTTTCATCAAGATCGGTTCACTGGTCTAGGAGCTTATTCGTCACAAAAAAAACAGACAGACAGACAGACAGACAGACAGACACAGACAGAAGGACTGCCATTTATATAGTAGATTTTTACTTCCAGGAGGTGTGCCTCATGAAATGCCATCATTAGCTATTTATTGGTTCACGGGTCAGTAAGTGACCACTATATTCGTTATGGGTGTGTGTGTGTGTGTGTGTGTGTGTGTGTGTGTGTGTGTGTGTGTGTGTCTGTTTGTTGGGTAGTCGATGTAGTCGAAAAAAACCATTTTTTTTCAAAAAAAATGGTTTTTGAGATTTGTTCTACCCTTATTATCAGTATTTAAAATGGCGATTTCTATGAAACTTGGTTGGTAAGTTCATACCATGACCTAGTTATGTGCAAATGAGAACCGTTGCTATGGGCACCACCGTTGCCAAGCAACGGGACTTTGAAATTTTTGAAAAATAAAAAAATTATTTTTTCGAAAATCAAAAATCGGGCCATGAGCGAATGTGGGCAGTACATTCAGCCATATTATCAAAAATTTCCAGCCGAATCCTATGAAAACTGTCGGAGAAGATAGACTTTGAATGAACCCTGGTCGAAAACAATAAAAAACCAAGTTCGTTATATCTCAGAGACTGAGTCAGATATACATGAAACTGGTATGGTAGGTTCATGGTATGTCATAGTTATGTGTGAGAAAGAACCGTTGCTATGGACCCCTCCATTGCCTAGCAACGGCCGACTGCCCATGTCCGCCTACCGGCTTGTCTGTGTGTCTGTCTGTCTGTCCAGAGCATAACTCCGTGGGTTTTGATCAGATCCTGATAAAATTTGGGTGGGAGGTTTATATCGTGATCTAGTTGTGTTTTCCTGAGAATGGGCTTGCTGTGCCCATTATGGGTGGAGCCACGCCCAAAAAACGTGTTTTTAGGCGGTAGCCAGTTTCAAGTTACATCTTCTCCGAGGGGGTTTGTCGAATCTGGCAGGGGTTTCGGTATTTGGTTAGCCCAATGGCACCTGCATAGCCCCACGGAGCTCGATTTTTCATTTTCGTCCCAAGGTCAAGGTCATTAGGTCACAACCTTAGAAAATGTCAAAAAAATCAATAAATTGGGCATCGAGCTCCTAGGGTTTTCAACTGTTTCGAATGAAAGTTGGTATGCAAGTAGTGCTCTTCGAGTATGACAACTTTCATCATTTATGTTTTTCCCGATTCCCGCCAGTTTGCCCGTGGCGTCCCCCTCGAAGGTCAAAAAATAAAAAAGGCGAACCGTGTACATTGCTCGTGAACCATCGCCGTCTCCAGACTTGTACACCTTAACATTGATTTCGCCAAACATAGAAAACCCCCTTGGGGAGGGGGGAAAGTGAAGTTGCCACAACTTTCATTGTGTGACCCATCGACCTGCGGTCATTTGGTTGAGATTGTATATATAATCTCTGACGATATCACGGTCAGACAGAGAGACACCAAATTGTGCATTTTAGTATGAAGACGATGCATGGAATGTACAATTGAATGCACAGCACAGGTCTCTGTGGATCTGACCCATTATCGTCAGAAACTACAGGTGTAGCAATTTTAGATGGACAAGGGAACATACAGGTAACATGTTCCCATGTGAAGAGGTAGGTTTGCATTTAAGATGACGTGGTAAGCTTGCCAGCTAAACTCTTGGAGGAAGTCCATTCCATGCTGATGAAGGCCAGTAAGTCAGAAACTCGTCCATGGATTGATTGCCTTCCCAAGGATTGGGCTGGAATTGCTAAAGGCCCAGTCACACCTTGACGTTTTAGCCAGCAATGGCAACGTATAAAAATGCACGTAAAACGTTGGCGTACGCTGAAGTTTTGAGCTTTTTTTAAAGTTTTGGTAGTATTCATAACGTGTTGGTCGTATGCATAACGTATTAGTAACAGGCACAGAACGTTTCGTTGTGTTAAAGATAACTTATACCAACGAATGCTTAGCCTGTTGTCGGCGTTCACAACCTATGCCCAACGATAGTTTAACTTAGTCATAGTGCGCTGCACGTATCGCCGACGAACTCGTGGCGTTCTCTGTTAAAAACCTGCCGCTCGCCGATTTAAATCATAACCGCCTGAAAATTGGAAGTGTCAACATCGCAGTCACACCTTGACGATTTAGCCATCGTATGCCGACCTATGAAAAATGTGTCTAAAACGCTGGGACACGTCAAATACGGTATGGGTAAGTTGTGTACACGTTAGGAGCACGATGAAAAACAATGATGTACGCTAGCATATTACGTGGTGCGTCTATTACGTCGTGAAATTTCAAGCATGCTGAAAATTTTACGACGTACTCGACGTATGGCTCACAAGTTCCGCATACGCTGGCATAAGTTCTCGGCACGCTCCGCGATCGTTTACACACGTCGGCCACACGTTACTTGTAAGTTACTCATACGTCGAAACACATCTAGGTAATGTTTAGCAGACCCGAAACTTAATTTTTAACCTACGAGTAACGTGCTTTGAACCTATTAGTAGCGTGCTTTGAACCTATGAGTAGCGTGCTTTGAACCTATGTGTAACGTATCTCAAACGCACATTGGCGTATGTAGACGAATTTGATTGACGTCTTCCGGACGACCACAGAACTTACTGAACGTGTTTCTAACTTACAGCTACCGTGTAATGGCGTATTGGCAGCGTTTAGGGGAATCGGTATATACAAATGGGATTCACAAGAGGAACCCGTCAGTGTTCCAGACTCCATGTTGAGTAGATGTCAATGTCAGCAGCAGTAGGAGTAGTAGTAGTAGTAGTAGTAGTAGTTTGAGAGAATTTAGTGATGTCGATGTTAGTAGTAGTAGTAGTAGTAGTTTGAGAGAATTTAGTGATGTCGATGTTAGTAGTAGTAGTAGTAGTAGTTCGAGAGAATTTAGTGATGTCGATGTTATTAGTAGTAGTAGTAGTAGTTCGAGAGAATTTAGTGATGTCGATGTTAGTAGTAGTAGTAGTAGTAGTTCGAGAGAATTTAGTGATGTCGATGTTATTAGTAGTAGTAGTAGTAGTTCGAGAGAATTTAGTGATGTCGATGTTAGTAGTAGTAGTAGTAGTAGTAGTTCGAGAGAATTCAGTGATGTCGATGTTGGTAGTAGTAGTAGTAGTAGTAGTAGTTCGAGAGAATTTAGTGATGTCGATGTTATTAGTAGTAGTAGTAGTAGTTGTTGGAGAGAATTTACTGATGTCGATGTTGGTAGTAGTAATAGTAGAAGTCGTACTTTCAAGTAACGTGTTGCAAAGTGTGAACAACGTTCGTGTCGCGTGCTTACAAAACGTTACTCATAGGTTAGAAATAAGTTTCGGGTACGCTAAACATTACCTCCACGTGTTTCGACTTATGAGTAACTTACAAGTAATGTGTTTCAACATGTGTCAACGATCGCATAACGTGCTTACAGCTTATGGCCAGCGTAGCGGAACATGTGAGTCATACGCCGGCATACGTCGTAAAATTTCAAGCGTGAAAAAATTCGAGGAAAACCCAAAAGTTCAACGTTTAAAGCCAGCGTACTACCACTTATGGCAGTGTTTTTCAGCGTGCTCTCAATGTTATCAAAACTTACCCATAACGTATTCGACGTGTACCAGCGTTTTAGACAAATTTTCCAAAAATCGGCATAAGCTGGCTAAAACGTCAAGGTGTGACTGGGCCTTAACCAAAAAGGTTGCTTAATTGATACAGCGGGGAGCAGTGGAGCAGCTAACACACTGCTTGCTTCCATTGAGCAGTTCTGTGTATTTCACAGGATCCAACGAAAAGCAAAAGTAGCTATTTTCACTGATTGTGTGTGTGTGTGTGTGTGTGTGTGTGTGTGTGTGTGTGTGTGTGTGTGTGTGTGTGTGTGTGTGTGTGTGTGTGTGTGTGTGTGTGTGTATGTGTGTGTGTGTGTGTGTGTGTGTGTGTGTGTGTGTGTGTGTGTGTGTGTGTGTGTGTGTGTGTGTGTGTGCGCGCGCGCGCACCAGCAAATACAACCCGTCGTTTGCTGACAGGGAGTATTCAGGAGAGGGGTTGAGAGAGGAGGGAGGGGAGAAGAGAGGAGAGAGGCAGGGGAGAGAGAAGAGGCAGGAGGGAAATGAAGCAAGAAAGGGGGGAAGAGCGAGCAAAGGGTGGGGAGAGCTATGCCTCAACAAATGTCAAATGTTGCTATACTGTAGGAGGGAGGGATGTGAGAATGGGGTGTGTGTGAGAGGGGGGGGGTGTGGGAGGATATATATATATATATATATGTGTGTATATACATATGTATATATATATATATATATATATATATATATATATATATATATATATATATATATATATCTTCTTCTTCTTCTTCTTTCGGCTACTCCCGTTCGGGGTCGCCACAGCGGATCATCCGTATGATCCGCATAGTGATTTGCCACATGTTTTACGCCGGATGCCCTTCCTGACGCAACCCTGGTCGCCTCTTACGACACAGGGATATGGTACACCTATTTTAACCAGGGTATACACCGGCCCAGTACACTGGTACTCCTTTCGCCGACCTCGGAAGGATGAAAGGCTGAGTCAACCCCCTGGTGTATTAATTCAGTGGCCCAACGGGGCTTGAACTCAGGACCTTTTGGATCCCAAGCCGCTGGCCTAACCACTGCGCCAACACCAGGCTCATATATATATATATATATATATATATATATATATATATATATATATATATATATATATATATATATATATATATATATATATATATATATATATATATATATATATATATATATATATATATATATATATATATATATATATATATATATATATATATATAGTAAAAAAAGCACTATCCCTGTGTCGTAAGAGGCGACCAGGGTTGCGTCAGGAAGGGCATCCGGCGTAAAACATGTGCCAAATCACTATGCGGATCATACGGATGATCCGCTGTGGCAACCCCTAACGGGAGCAGCCGAAAGAAGAAGATATATATATATATATATATATATATATATATATATATATATATATATATATATATATATATATATATATATATATATATATATATATATATATATATATATATATATATATATATATATATATATATATATATATATATATATATCTGGAACAACCGATGATCTCGGAACACGTGTTCGTTGAATTAATGAACACAGCAACAAGGGAGGTGGAATTCAGTTTTAACAACATGATGTATGTTCAAACGGACGGTGTGGCCATGGGTTCTCCATTAGGCTCTTGCAAATATCTCTGTAGGCTATCATGAATTGCAGAAACTGACTGGTCGGCAAGGGGTCGATTCCCCCATCATATACTATCGGTATGTTGATGCCATTTTTGCTTTGTTTGAGTCTCGGACGGCATGTGACAATTTCCAGCCATGGCTCAACACTCTCCATCCAGCGCTGAAGTTTACCACGGAGCTGGAATCGTCAAACATGTTGCCGTTTTTGGACGTGTTGGTTGATAGATCCAACCTTGGTTTCACAACATCCATCCACCGGAAGCAGACTTTCACAGGGCAGTATACTCGCTGGGACTCCTACAGCTCCATGAGAAACAAAATTTCCTTGATCAATATCCTGGTTCACAGAGCACAGAGGATTTGTTCACCTTGTAATCTTCCTGCTGAAATTGACAAAATCATGAATATACTCGGTGAGAATGGTTATCCTGAGGATATCGTTAAGAGATACATACACAAGTTTCTAAACACGACAAAAGATCGGAAGATTAGTCCGGACAAATGTCCAGTCAAAATCAGGATGCCCGAGAAAGGGCAATTATCATGAAGGTTTGAAGAACAAATCAAACTTATTGTGTCCAACACGTTTCTGGCTGTGCAACCCCAAGTAATCTTTACCTCTCGCCGTTTGCTGACGTCAGTCAACAAGGATGTGCTACCCACCTCACAAACCAGCAATGTAATTTATGAGTTTAAGTGCCGATGTGAAGCTCGGTACGTGGGCCGCACAACACTAAGATTGGCTGATCGGATCAAACAACACGTCCCCTTGGCGATTCGAAGAAAGATTATGAGGGTTAGAACACAACCAGTGCGAGCATGTAGAAATATCCAGCAACCACCGGCCACTGTACCTGCTTCATCCGCCATTGCACAGCACCTGGTTGCCAACTCTATCTGTGCAGACCGGTACAATGCAGATATGTTCAGGATATTGAGCCGAGGTCAGAGCTCGTTTCATTTATATATGTTGGAAGCAACCTTCATCCTTCACACCGATCCAATATTATGTCGTCAAAAGGAATTTGTACGATCTCTTTGTCCCTTTCAGCATGGAAAGATCAAGGGAAATACGGTAACAAATGGTGAATGGACCTTCGGGGAAACCCATCCCCCCTCTCTCCAGGATGTGGCTGCAAACGTCAATCAGCGACGAACTCTGCTCCAGCCAATGAGAGCTCGAGGTGAAGATGATGAGCTGACCAATGGGCGTTCGGATTAACCGTGACGTCATTACGGTTGAACCAATCAGCTTCTACCTTATTGATACCTACGTATAAAGCACACACCTTCACTTTCTTCTTCACTTGCTGCGATTTTTTTTACCCTGAAGAGTGCAGCACGAAAAGCTTCGGTCACTATGTCGTGTTTGTTTGTATCCATATTTAAGTTCTGGAGAACCAAACATCTGAATATATATATATATATATATATATATATATATATATATATATATATATATATATATATATATATATATATATATATATATATATATATATATATGGAGATATTTATAGAGATATATGGAGATATGTATAGAGATATATATATATATATATATATATATATATATATATATATATATATATATATATATATGTATGTATATATATATATATATGTATATATATGTATATGTATGTATATATATATATATATGTATATATATGTATATGTATGTATATATATATATATATGTATATATATATATATATATATGTATATGTATATATATGTATATGTATGTATATATATATATATATATATGTATATATATATATGTATATACATACATATACATATATATACATATACATATATATATATGTATATCTTCTTCCTCTTTCGGCTTGCTCCCGCTAGGCCGCCACAGCGGACCAACTGTCTCCATTTTGCTCTATCCTCCACATCTTCCATTGACACTCCAACCACCCGCATGTCCGCCCTCACCGCATCCATGAACCTCTTCTTTGGCCTTCCTCTTCTCCTCCTGCCTGGCGGCTCCATCTTCAACATCCTTCTCCCGATATACTCCGTTTCCCTCCTGTGCACATGTCCAAACCATCGCAATCTCGCCTCTCTCACTTTGTCTCCAAACCGTCCTACCTGCGCTGTCCCTCTAATACACTCATTTCTTATCCTATCCATCCTCGTCACTCCCAACGAGAATCGCAGCATCTTTAACTCTGCCACCTCCAGCTCTGCTTCCTGTCTTTTTGTTAGCGCCACCGCCTCCAAACCATACAACATAGCTGGTCTCACTACCGTCTTGTATACTTTCCCTTCACTCTTGCAGCTACCCTTCTGTCACAAATCACTCCTGCAACTCTTCTCCACCCACTCCATCCTGCCTGCACTCTCTTTTTTCACTTCTCTCCCACACTCTCTGTTACTTTGGACAGTTGATCCCAAGTATTTAAACCAATCCACCTTCCCCACCTCAACTCCTTGCAACCGCACCATACCACCACCCTCCCTCTCATTTACGCACATGTACTCCGTCTTTCTCCTACTGACTAACATTCCCCTTCTCTCCAGTGCGTACCTCCACCTCTCAAGGCTCGATTCAGCCTGCTCCCTACTCTCCCTACAGATCATGATGTCATCCGCGAACATCATGGTCCATGGAGAACTCAGTCTGATCTCGTCCGTCAACCTGTCCATCACCATTGCAAACAGGAAAGGGCTCAGAGTCGATCCTTGGTGCAATCCCACTTTAACCTTAAACCGGTCCGTCATTCCTACCGCACACCTCACCGCTGTCACACTGTCCTCATACATATCCTGCACGATCCTCACATACTTCTCCACCACTCCCGACTTCCTCATACAATGCCACAACTCCTCTCTTGGCACCCTATCATAAGCTTTCTCTAAATCCACAAACACACAATGTAACTCTTTCTGGACTGTCCTATACTTCTCCATCAACATTCTCAAAGCAAACATCGCATCAGTGGTGCTCTTTCCTGGCATAAACCCATATTGCTGCTCACAGATCGTCACCTCTCCTCTCAACCGAGCTTCCACTACTCTTTCCCACAACTTCATGGTGTGGCTTAACAACTTTATCCCTCTGTAATTTCCACAGCTCTGCACATCACCCTTATTCTTGAAAATCGGAATCAGTACACTTAATCTCCACTCCTCCGGCATCCTCTCACTTTCCAAGACTTTATTAAACAATCTGGTTAACAACCCCACTGCCATCTCTCCTAAGCACTTCCATGCCTCCACTGGTATTCCATCTGGGCCAACCGCCTTTCCACTTTTCATCTTCTTCATAGCAGTCCTCACTTCATCCTTACTGATCCACCCCACTTCCAGATTCACTATCTCCACCTCTTCCAACCTTCTCTCTCTCTCATTTTCTTCATTCATCAGCTCCTCAAAGTACTCCATCCACCTTCTCAACACACTCTCCTCGCTCGTCAGCACATTCCCATTTGCGTCCTTTATCACCCTAACCTGCAGCACATCCTTCCCAGCTCGGTCCCTCTGTCTTGCCAATCGGTACAAATCCTTTTCCCCTTCTTTTGTATCCAACTTCTCATACAGCTCGTCATATGCCTTTTCCTTGGCCTTAGCCACCTCTCTTTTTGCTTTTCGACGCCACTCCTTGTACTCCTGCCGACTTTCTTCATCTCTCTGACTATCCCACTTCTTTTTAGCCAACCCCTTCTTCCTTATACTTTCTTGTACTTCCTCATTCCACCACCAAGTCTCCTTATCTTCCTTCCTCTGTCCAGATGTCACACCAAGTACCTTCCTAGCTATCTCCCTCACAACTTCTGCTGTCGTTGCCCAATCATCCCACCCATCTTTACCACCATCCAACGCCTGTCTCACCTCCTCCCTAAATTTCACGCAACAGTCTTCCTCCTTCAGCTTCCACCATCTGGTCCTTGGTTCAGCCCTCACTCTCTTCCTCAACCTCACCTCTAAAGTCATCCTACAGACCACCAATCGATGCTGTCGAGCTACACTCTCCCCTGCCACAACCTTACAGTCACTAATCTCTTTCAGGTTGCATCTCCTACTTAAGATGTAATCCACCTGTGTGCACTTTCCTCCACTCTTGTATGTCACCCTGTGTTCCTCCTTCTTCTTGAAATACGTGTTTACCACTGCCATTTCCATTCTTTTTGCAAACTCTACCACCATTTGCCCTTCCACATTTCTCTTGTTGAGACCGTACCTCCCCATCACCTCCTCATCCTCTTTATTCCCTTCCCCAACATGTCCATTGAAATCTGCTCCAATCACCACTCTTTCATCCTTGGATACACTCTCCACCACTTCATCTAACTCACTCCAGAAATCTTCTTTATATTCCATCTCACACCCCATATGCGGGGCATATGCACTGATGACATTCATCATCACCCCTTCAATTTCCAACTTCACACTCATCACTCGGTCAGACACCCTCCTCACCTCCAATACCCTCTTGACATGATCTTCCTTCAGGATTATCCCGACACCATTTCTCCTCCCATCCACACCATGGTAGAACAGTTTGAAACCACCTCCAATGCTCCTCGCCTTACTCCCCATCCACTTGGTCTCTTGTACACACAGTATGTCCACCTTTCTTCGCTCCATCATATCAGCCAACTCTCGCCCTTTGCCAGTCATCGTCCCAACATTCAGAGTTCCAACTCTCACCTCCACACTTCTACCCTTCCCCCTCTCCCACTGCCTCCGGACTCGCCTTCCCCGTCTCCTTCTCCTCCTTCGCCCAGCAGTAGCACAATTTCCACTGGTACCCTGCTGACCACCGGTACCGGTGGCGGTCGTTGGTAACCCGGGCCTCGACCGATCCGGTATGGAAATTCGTTTTGTTGTCCGCATAATGATTTGGCATAGGTTTTTACGCCGGATGCCCTTCCTGACGCAACCCTGTATATATATATATATATACCCTGTATATATATATATATATATATATATATATATATATATATATATATATATATATATATATATATATATATATATATATATATATTTATATATATATATATATGTATATATATATATATATATATATATATGTATATATATATATATATATATATATATATATATATATGTCGAGATGTGTATATCCCTGTGTCGTAAGAGGCGACCAGGGTTGCGTCAGGAAGGGCATCCGGCGTAAAACATGTGCCAAATCAGTATGCGGATCATACGGATGATCCGCTGTGGCGACCCCAAACGGGAGCAGCCGAAAGAAGAAGAAGAAGATCGAGATGTGTATATATATATATATATATATATATATATATATATATACATACATATATATATACATACATATATATATACATACATATATACATATATACATACATACATACATACATACATACATATATACATACAGTATATATTGATACGGCTGTGGAAATTCGCATTACACCATAAAGGGCCCTCAGGTGAGATATCTCTGTAGGTACATGTGTAGTTAGCCCAAACCCGTTGTATAGAGGGAATTTATGTGATTCATCCGGGCTGCGACGCTTTGAGTTAGCCATTTTTTCTTTTCCTATTGTTATTTTGGTGCACAAAACAACAACGAACATCGCCTCAACCAACATCTCCACGATCACTCCATTCACTCCACGATGCCAACAACCTCGACGCCAATAATCACTCCATTCACTCCACGACGCCAACAACCTCGACGTCAACAATCACTCCACTCATGCCACGATGCCACCTTCCACAACTGCACTCCCACCATCTTCACCACTCGCCATTCATCGAGCATCATGCAGTCACAATCTCCGCGGGACAGATGGAGGAGCAGAGTGGCAGCGGCAGCAACCAGTGCGTGAAGGGGCATCTCCTGCCAAGATCTCCCGCCCAAAACGCCTGCGCAAACATCTCCCGCCCAAAACGCCCGCGCAAACATTTCCCGCTTGAATCTCGTTCCCCTCTTCACCGAAGTGAAGAGAGGGAGGGGGGATGGCGTGTCCTCTCCCGATTGGCGGGTGCGCGATGTGACGCGTCCGAACAGGGTGGGGCGTGGGGCGGAGAGAGGGGGAAGGATCTCCCTACAAAAGGCGTGGACAGAGAGAGTTCCGGAGGATCATTCGAAACTGGAGGGCAGCTCGAAACTAGGGGGATCGTTCAAAACGGAGAGTTCCAGAGAATAGCTCGAAACCGGGAATCGTTTCGTACTGCTCTCATGTGTGCATCGCCTGTTCGGGTTCTTCTTCTCTTTTGGTTCGGTTGTGCACGGGGTTTCTCGAGCCTGTCGGTGCCATCCCTGGACGGAGCGCCTGCCATTCCCCACCCCATCCGCACCGAGATAGCGGGCGAAACCCGATCGAGTCCCCCCTCCCTTTTATCCACGCGGAGATAGCGCCGGAAACCCTGTCCGTAGCATCGAGCGGCCAACACGTGCCGGGGCGAAGCACGCCGGAGAGGACTCGCCGACCACGCCAGGGCACGGAGTCGGGGCCAGGCGCGACCACGCCGACGGTCATGGGAGGAGGACTCGACGGCCCAAAGGGAAGTGACCATTTTCTTTTTGGGGTTTTGTATGTGTGTTTGTGACGCCTGTCCGACAAGTAGAACTGTTTAAGTGTTGCTGTGTGTACGTGTATTCGGTTTTAACTCTTCTTTCACTTTATATGTGCATTTTGATTGTTGTGACTGTAAATACGTGCCTTCCGTGCTGGTCTGTATGAATTAAACTTGCTTGTGTGAATTTGTTCCCCGTTTCGCTGTGTCCTTTCCTTTGGTTGACTCTCGATCCTGCTTCACGTAAGGGGTTCGTAGTGGGTGCAACATCCCGGTAATTAATCGGAAACGTCAAGGCCGACGATAACACCGCTCGGTTATCACTGTAGCAAGGAACGGACCGCTTAAGCGGTTCGTATCCGGAGTCGGCCTGTGGCGTGGTATGATCGCCCGGTCGACCATTCGCGCAGGTACTTAGGTAGACCGAATTTGGCGAGCAAACCTATCCTGCGCGGGTGGGCAATTGGCACGATCATGGTAAGGTTAAACCCCCACCCGTGACTAGCTCCCGGCGTTGTTCCGAGAGGGTCACGACTGAATTGTCCGTCCTGTGGATGACGTGCCGCGATTCGAGTTACGTGACCATTCGCATGCCGGCGGGCGCGAATTCGCAACAATATATATATATATATATATATATATATATATACAGTCAAAGCTCGTTACTATGCCACCCGTCGGGACCGAGCAAAAGTGGCATAGTAGCGAGAGTGGCATAGTAATGAGATTTTGTAAAAACGGCCTTATTTTCTCAAGTTACCCATCTGTAGTTAATCTTTAGACAAAATTTATTCCAGCAAGTAAAAGGCACGACTGTTGTATAAGCTAAGGGAATGGAGAACATACACACACTAACAGAGTTCACACACTAACATATGGCATGGCGAGAAATTCACAACACACAAAGCTTTCAAGAATCGTCGGCTGGCGCATCTTCTTTCGGCGGATCTCGTGCATCTCGTTGTCTAGCCGATCGCACGCTTGCATCACACCGGGCTTCCCGCTTCTCTGCTGCATGAACTTCCGGACGGTGCTACAAGCGCGCTGGGCTTCCTCGAACGGAACGATTTCCTCCTCGACAGTTACCTCGTCATCTTCGATTTCCACTGGCTCCTCACTGCACAGAATCTCCTCCGCAATCTCCTCCAGCGTGAAATACCCGCCAGTCGCGAGGCGCGAGGCGGCTTCGAGAAAGTCAGACTGCTCGATCTCCTCGTTCTCGTGCATCTTTTCCTCGGCAGGCAGAGCTTCCCAGATGTCGGGCAGCTCCGCATCCTGTGGCTCAGTTTGGATCTCCTCTTCGATGAACTTGGCCTTCGCGAAACAGTTCCTGATCGTCGACTTGCTGACCTGCTCCCAAGCACGCCGGGCGACGTGTAGAGCGTCGAGCAATGTGAACTTGAACTCCTTTCCCTCGTCTATGGCCTCAAGCCGGCGGCATAGCAGGAGCTTCTTGTAGTGGCGCTTGAGGTTCTCAATGATTCCCTGATCCATTGGTTGCGAATTGGCTGTCGTGTTGGGTGGGAAGAAGACCAGTTGGATGTTGTTCAGCTCGAGCTCAGGAGGGTGGCCAGAGAAGTTATCGAGACAGACCAGCACTCTGCGTCCCTGCTGGCCGAGTCGTCCGTCCCACGCACGCAACATCTCCTCGAAAAGCTCCGCCGTCATCCACGCCTTCGAGTTCGCCTTGTACTTGACCGGGATCTCTTTGTTCTTGAAGGCACGGGGTTTGTTGGAATTGCCAATCACCAGAAGAGGGAACTTCTCGCTGCCGCTCATGTTTGCCCCAACCAGAAGAGTGATCCTTTGCTTGCTTTTCTTTCCTCCAGTACACCGCTCTCCCCTGAAAGCCATGGTCTTGTTCGGAAGCAGCTGCCAGAAGAGTCCAGTCTCGTCCAGGTTGAAGACGTCGTCTGCGGAGAACTGCCCGAGTAAGGGCCGGAGAACCTGTTGTTGCCACTCAAGAAGGGATTGCGAATCCACCGCTCCAGCTTCGCCCTGCACTGTCCTGAACGTGATGCCGTGGCGCTTCTTGAAATTGCCCAACCAACCGTCGCTCGCCATGAAGTCTGGGATGTGCATCAGCTCGGCCAGTTTCATCGCCTTCTCCTTGATCAGATCGCCGCTGACAGGCACATTCTGTCCTCTTGATTGCTTCAGCCACATGAGCACTCCCTCATCAAGCTTCGGGTCGTGAGCCTGCGTCAACTTCATGCGCTTCGATGGAAATCCAGCTTTGATTGCAGCCTCGATTGCATCCTTCTTGCTGAGAATGCCCTTCACGGTGGTTCTCTTAACTTCGACGCCTCATTTCTTGCAAATCTCCCTGGCCAACTTGGACTGATTCGGCTCCTTCTTCGCGGCATCGATGATCTCCTTCTTCTCCTTCAGCGTAAAGTCGGTTCGCTTGCGTTTCTGAGCTGACATTATGGGCTGAATTTGAAAAAAAATGATGTCACTGTTGTACGTGTGCCTGCGTGTCTATGTGTGTGCTCGCGCTTTTTTGTGTCTCGTTGTGCGTGTTGTGATTGGCTTGTTGTGGCTGGCATCGGGGAGAAGAATCGCGTGTTTTGACACAGTCTGACTATGCGCGTACGTATTGAGTTATGTTGTGCGCAGCTGGACTGTAGTTCGTCGCTTCGCCTTTGGACGTGAGTGTGATAATCGAGCACTGTGCAATACAGACTTTTTCACGACTCGTGCCTTT
>NC_140965.1:41802373-41857373 GCF_056783735.1 Eptatretus burgeri
AAGGGTTGTTGGTGATTGTTAGAGATCCCACGGTGTCTTTTGTTGTTTTTTATAGAGGGGATGAGTAATCCCTGGCGGCCTGAGAAAATTACAAATCTAGCCACTTTTGAGTATTGCACCATTGAGTGGCAATCTGTCCAAGATTGTTTCCAGCATTTAAACATTTCTCGACATGCTCTGAATTCCCTGAAGCTCTGTCAAGAGTATGATAATTAATTGAGGGCCTTATCCCATAGTCATACATTTCTGAAGCATATGTGGTCTGATAATTACCTCTGCAGGTAGTAGTATAGCTGCTGACCTTGCTTTTAGCAGTGAGCAGTTGTATGACTTTCACAGAACTCAAGCTCGATATTCCCTTTTAACTGCAATATCATATTTCCTGGATATAATTCAAAGTACTTGCAAACTGTTTAATAGATGCCGATTAAATATGGTGGTTGGGTGGAATTCATCACCTATTGGTCAGGATGCTTGCAGAAAGTGCTGGTGTGGCATATGTCTACAGTCACCATTTCAGAGAAGCGATGCTATTTGATATTGAACAATGGATGACGGCTTGCCTGATCGACTCCTTGGGTTACTCCACTTTGTGCAGTAGCATGCCAACTGATGAAGTTATGATGTGACTATTGGCCATGCATTCTGGCACTGTGGGCATAGTCGTACCAATGCCTAGGATGTATGCATTGGTACGACTGCATTCTGACCTGTGAGTATGGTGCATTTGTTTGTATGTGCTTTTGAGTTTAGGCTGAAGTGCATGCATTTATTAGTTTGGCAAGCTTTGTTGTCATGTGCACATTGTTGCAGTGTTTGATTCCCCCCCCTTCTTATTTAAAAAAAGGTGATGTCATAACATACCAATGGAAAAAGTTCTGATCTGATTTTGGAGAATTATGATAGTCGGAGAATGGTCAATGCTTGGAATGGTCTCTCTGGAAAGGTCGTGGCAATGGAAAAGGTGGATGTGTTTAAATTGGAATTAGATCGGTACTTGGATGCATTGGAGCACCACAGGTAAGGGGATATTGGCAGGACTTGTAGGTAGCTTGTGTGTGGATAGGTGATGGATATCGGGGTTGGTGCGCACGCCGTGCAGGCATGGTGGGCCGAATGCTCTCTTGTGCCAAAATTCCTTATATTCCTTCTCTGCTCAGCCCACTCAGTTCCTTGTATTGTCTGTAAGTCCTTTACTTATTGCACCTCTAATTCACTTCCTTTATGCTTTTTGTCACTTACCTATTTCTCAATCCTCCTTTGGATGTCAACTATCTGCTCGATCACAGTGTCATTATCATTTCTCTATCATTCAGCTATTTCATGAGCCTTTATCTTTTTCTTTAAAAAAAAAGGAATACCTTTTGATAATCTTTCACAACATCAACAACAATAATGGCGGGTATCTTGGATTCAAGTGAGTCGAAAGGTGACAGACGAGCCGTAGGTGTGCCAGCTCAAGGCGAAGAATCACATTCCATTGAAATGCAAATGAATGTGGAGAACGGAAATCTCAGAACCAGTTTTATAAATAGAAAGAAGCTTTTCTTAACCGAGAAAGAATTTTACCCAAGAAAGAACACAACCTCATCAATTTACAGATGAAGCAACCATACCAAGGAAGGTCATTTCAAAAGATGAGGACAAATAATATTCAAGATAAGATATTTTATAATCTGATCCCACAAGGAAAGAATTGACTTTTAGGATCCATGTAAAGTGATGCTCATAACTTAACTTGTCTTTTGTTTCACACAAAAATAATGTTCAAGGTTGTGAACTAACATTTCCAATTCTGAAAATTGTGAAAATCTATATAATGATTGTTTATTCCTTTATTTTTCTTTTTTTTTTGGGGGGGGGGAGGGGTGGGGGTGTGGAGTGAGTGGGGTTGTTCAGCAAATGTGGAAATTCCTTGAAGCTGTCTGCACTCATTTGGTTATCATGAGAAGTCTCAGCTTGCATTTCGAATGCACTGCATTGAAACACCTGAGTTAACTTTGATGTGATGGATCATTGATGTCAGTGTGGCCATCCTCACCAGAAATGTAAAACTTTTGTGAGTTGATTTAACTTTTTCATGAGATAATGGGAGGGAGGGAAAAGGACCTGTATGGAGGAATAGATCAATTTGAGGGGGAGGGGGGATTTCACCAAATTTGATGGGGGAGGGGTGGCGGCATGTCCACTATATTTGTGGAAATTAAATAAATGTCGTGTGTGTGTGTGTGTGTGTGTGTGTGTGTGTGTGTGTGTGTGTGTGTGTGTGTGTGTGTGTGTGTGTGTGCATGCAGAGGGTATACATAAATGAATGGTGGGGTTTTGTAAGCAGATTGATTTTAAAAAAACAGATACTCACTTTGCATTGTACTTTTCTTTATTTGATTCACCAACTCAAACCATCATCGCTTAACCCTCACCTAAAATATTGCAGTTTTGTCTATTTCAAAAGGTTTTTGAAATAGAATTACATAACTTCAATGTGTGTACCATTAACAGCATGACACACATCATATCGAAATTCAATTTCTGCCAATACTCAGTCGAGAATCTCTGGCGTAACACTTTCAATTGTTCTTGTTGTGCTTTCTTGCAAGTGACTATTGTAGCAACTGGGTATTATAGTGGCGACTTAATGACAATGTCATGAAACCCCACCATTTATTTGTGTACTTCCTGTGTGTGTACATAATATATTTATATATATATATATATATATATACATATATATATATATATATATATATATATATATATATATTGTTACGTTTGAGGGGGGGGGTATGCATTCAAAGGGTAATTAGGATGTTTAATTAGGTATGCCATGCTGTTCGAGTTTACCAGGATCTCGATGTAATAAGTAGTAATTCAGTGGTGATAAGTTGTCTAGTAAATGTTTATTTCTTCAAGGGGGAAATGATAAATGTCACGTAATTAGATAGGGACACGGGATAGGGTAAGTGTGTCTGCGTAAACCCCTTTTGGTATTCTCTGAAGACTGGCCGTGACATCACAGGACAGAGCAGCGGATGGCTCCGCCCCGTGATCACGATTGGCGGAAGGCGACGGCAGTGGGCCAATAAACGGCTCGATTGGAGGTGACGAGGGCAGAAGGATAAAAAGGTTCTGTTCAGGGTCGAAAAGGAAGAAGAAGAAGATTACAACCAAAACGCTCGTGTTTTTTTTGGTGTGGAACCTGTGGCGGCAGAGAGCGTCCTGGTTGCTGTGCTGAGTCAATCGTGCTCTTGATCGTGTCTGGGAGCCTTGCCGAGCCTCGTGCCTCACCTCGGTTGGCTCTGGGGTTCTGCTGACTCGGAGTGCGGGGTGGGGCGGCGGGTGGACCTGCCTCCCTCTCCTGCTCGCGGCTTGGCGCGGGAGCTGGTTCCCTGGCGGCTGTGGGCGGACTTGGGCCAGGACCAGGAGGTCGACAGCACCGCGGTTTCTCCTGCCCCCCCCCCCCCTGGCGAGAGCAAGGTCGGCTCGTCCGGCGCCGATCCAGGGACAGTTGCGTCCACACCACGGTCCAGCCTGACCACCAGAGATAGCTACGTTTTGTGTGTGTGTGTGTGTGTGTGTGTGTGTATGTGTGTGTGTGTGTGTGTGTGTGTCTGTGTGTGTGTGTGTCTGCTTGGCGCCTTAGAGGGATTGAGAACTGTATATTCATTGGAATTGTCTGTGTTTTTCTCCACGCCCGATCCTACACCATCCCGTCGAATCGCCCCGGATCCCTCTTCTTGCCGAGTCTTGTTATTTCTGGTCAATAGTAAAAAAGAATAAACATCATCAACTCAGTGAAAAGTGACTCGTGCCACCTTCCTCGTCCCGTTTGCGGTAGAGCGATTTTTGGGTTATATCCAAAATATATACAAAAATGTATATATATCCATGGGGTTATAGAACCGCCATGTTTGGGTTATAAAGAAATAAACCGCCTCCATCGCTTCGGCTCATTCTACGTTGGCGGGACTGTTCAAGTCCCGTGGACGGCACATTGGTGTCAGTGTGATGGATGTTCGAACCCCTCTAAATTATATACCAGGATTAAAATCTCGCCACGAATTGGAATATAAAATTATTACAGAAAAGCGCACGAGCGCGGGAAAATTTTGGCGGGATTTTTCAAATTTAAATTAATTGGCGGCAAACGGGACTTCTGCACCATGGCGGATGTGCAGATGTTTGAGGAGGAAGGCCACGTGTCTGGCAGCGAGTCGGGGGAAGAGGGGAGAGACGGGGGTAGGGTTGGAACCTCCCCCATTCCGAGCGTGGACCGTGCTTCATTGCCCGTAATGGGACCGGCAGTGCCGGAAACCGGTGCGATGACGATCTGGACAATGTTGGAACGTTTAATAGGGGACATGACGGCACAAATGGCAAAAATGACGACACAGGGGGCAGAAATGACAGATCAATTGGGGGTAATGGGGGTACAGTTGGGTGCACGGATTGATTTAATGAGGGATGAATTGGGGGAAAAGATGGAGAAAATGAAAACTGAGATGCAGGAGTGTGTGGAAGTTAAATTGGGGGAAATACAAAGTAAATTCGAGGATAGATTGGAGGAAACAAAGGTAGAAATTACATTGGAGGGGGAAAATATACGGAAAAAATTGGTAGATAAAATTGATGCAACGAACATTCGGGTTGATAAAGTGGATGAAAGCCTGGAACGTCATCGTGCCTGTGTGGATGCTCGTATGCAGCTGCAAGTTGAAGAGTGGGGAGAGCTGAGGAAGCAAGGGATGAATTTGGCGGAGGAGGTAAAAGGATTGGAGGCTCGTTTGGACGAACAAGATAAAATTATGAGCCAAGATGAAGTCTTGGATAAAGGCCTGGTAGAGCCGTCTTTTGTAAGTAGAGTGTCCGGGTTGGTTGAGGAGCAGCTACAAACTCGCGACGGAGCCTTGGAGGAGGTTGTGCGGGCCCAGAAGATCCTGCGGGAAGAGGTGAATCGGTCCATTCAACGTTTTGAACAGGAGGCAAAATTGACCCATGAGACCCTCACCACAAAACATCTTTGGCCACAGTGGGCTCCGAAATTGGATACGCAGCCACAAGGGTGTTTGATCCCTGGGCTGGATTCGGACAAGGGAGAAACTGAGAAGCGGGCCACCGTAAAAGTGATCCCCCTGGTAAATTTCGACGGGTCAGGGAGCGTTGAAGCTTTTCTGACGCAATTTGAGTGCATTTCCCGACTAAACGGGTGGAATGAGCGGGAACATACAGGGAATTTGGTGGCAACGTTGCGGGGACCAGCCGCAGATGTGTTAAACGTGATCGCGGAGGGGATGTTGACCAGCTCCCACATTTGCGAGGCGTTGAGCCGTCGGTTTGGGTTCGCAGCAAACTGTGATCTGGTGCGGGCTCAGCTCCAGCACCGCAGATTAAAGCCGGGTGAGACAGTGCAGGAGCTGGCACATGACATTTACCAATCAGTCAGGATCGCGTATCGGGACCTTACAGTGGAGGCGTGGGACAGACTGGCACTAGAGAAATTTTTAGCTGCTCTCCCGGACCCTGAGGTCCGAGCGCTAGTGGAGCTACAGGATCCACCCACCGTTCACCGAGCGGCTGAGTGCGCGGCCAGGCTGGCCTCGTGGAGTCGGCCGGGTCGGGTTCCAGAGAGGCCATCGGTGACGATCCGACAGGCGGAGATCCAGGATCAGGGAGGGGGGCTGGGATAAATTGGCATTACCCAAATGTTTCAGGAAATTTGCCAGAAACTGTCAAGTTTGATAAAGGGTAATTCGGTAGTTGGTGTGCCAAAGCGGCGGGGTCCAGCCCAGCCAATAGAGCAATTCGATTATGGCCGAAGGGGTCCGGAACCAGAAGAGACATTACACCGATACCCACAGGGGCCTTTTATGGGGAGTTGTTTCCGGTGCGGGCGAAGAGGACACATGCAACGATATTGCCGGTACCCGGCGATGGAGGGACCCTCTAATAGACTTTTAGACTCTGAGAGGGTGAATCCTCCTGCTGAACCACCAGGTCTATCCGAGATGCCCTTTCATAGGTCGGGTCCGGAGATCACTGTCGGGGGTCCGGGAGACTAGATCGGGCTGAGCATTTAGGGCCATGCACGGCTGGTGAGATTGTGGCGAAGTGCCCTCCTTTGGTGGAAAAAAAAGAATTGTGGGAAAATTGGCATGGGTTTGTAAGTTCTGCTGGGTTTTAGAGTGACAATCGGGACAGTGGGTAATTGGTGACAAAGCGGGCACGAGTGGCTGTCCAATGGCTGGTGCGTGGATCGGGTGAGAAGTGCTGTGTGAGTTGTTTTAAGTGAAGAAGTGAAATGTATGGTGTACACATTGTTTTTTTATTGGGCATGGTGTGGTAACAGGGAAGGTCATGGTCGGTGAAGTGTTAGAAATGCAGGTGTCACATGTAAGGCCGATGGGGTGGGGGAGTCATGTGGGTTTTGTGGGTGGGGATGATGTGCTTGTCCACAGGGATTTCTGAAGCTCACGGTGAGCGTGAATTGCGACCTCCTTCAAGGAGATTCACCCCTGGTGGCTAATGGTGACAGTGTCTGGAGCCAACTGGGAGAGGGTCTGGTTGGGCGACCAAGGCGGGTAGGACCTTGGCGACCCAGGAAGGCCAGAGGAGCCAGTGAGACCCCTTCCAGAGTGTTGTACGGGATTAGAGCTGATGGCTACCAGGGGGGAGGGAATCAAAGGGAGCGGGGCGGAGAAACGTCCGGGTTGGACTAAAGCTTACCTGTGGGCATGGTTGCACCTGAGATGCCCCCATCATCTTGTGGTAACCCACCCCACGGCCACGACGGGATTCAGCCTGCATGATTAAAATGAGGACCATGACCTAGAAATGTGATGATGACCATGGTGTGAGTGTTGTGAAGATGTGTGAGTCCCACCCGATCCCGCACAACTTGACAGGTGCAGCAAGGGCACGATGTCCGCATAATTTTGGGGCAAGCAAATTTGAAAATTGGCTCCCCAGGTAACGCTGGGTCTATTAGCATCCACTGGGGGAGGCGGTCAAGTGTAAATATCCTGTGAATAGTGTCGTTAAGGCTTAGAGTAGGAATGTAAAGTATAAGTGTTGTGTTTTTGTGGAACCTTTTGTTTCCCCTCCCCAGATCACTGGAAGAGTGCTGGGCAGGAGCGATGATCCGGAGGATGGAGTGCAACTTCGCTCAGTGCTCTCATGAAATAAAATAAAAAATAAGAATAAAAAAAGCGAATGATTGTTTAGGCGAGGATAAGGCCATAAGGGGGTAGTACATTAAGCAGGATAGGTAAGTTAGCTGCGACTCGCTGCCCATTGCCCCTCCTACTTTATTTCGTTAGGTTAATTAGGTGTGAGTCAGTAAGTGTTAAGGCTGGTACGGTAGCGCCTGTGATATACCTTGCAGGAGCTGCGGTACCAGAGGAGGGGGCAGTGTTACGTTTGAGGGGGGGGTATGCATTCAAAGGGTAATTAGGGTGTTTAATTAGGTATGCCATGCTGTTCGAGTTTACCAGGATCTCGATGTAATAAGTAGTAATTCAGTGGTGATAAGTTGTCTAGTAAATGTTCATTTCTTCAAGGGGGAAATGATAAATGTCACGTAATTAGATAGGGACACGGGATAGGGTAAGTGTGTCTGCGTAAACCCCTTTTAGTATTCTCTGGAGGCTTGCCGTGACGTCACAGGACAGAGCAGCGGATGGCTCCGCCCCGTGATCACGATTGGCAGAAGGCGACAGCAGTGGGCCAATAAACGGCTCGATTGGAGGTGACGAGGGCAGAAGGATAAAAAGGTTCTGTTCAGGGTCGAAAAGGAAGAAGAAGAAGATTACAACCAGAACGCTCGTGTTTTTTTTGGTGTGGAACCTGTGGCGGCAGAGAGCGTCCTGGTTGCTGTGCTGAGTCAATCGTGCTCTTGATCGTGTCTGGGAGCCTTGCCGAGCCTCGTGCCTCACCTCGGTTGGCTCTGGGGTTCTGCTGAATCGGAGTGCGGGGTCGGGCGGCGGGTGGACCTGCCTCCCTCTCCTGCTCGCGGCTTGGCGCGGGAGCTGGTTCCCTGGCGGCTGTGGGCGAACTTGGGCCAGGACCAGGAGGTCGACAGCACCGCGGTTTCTCCTGCCCCCCCCCCCTGGCGAGAGCAAGGTCGGCTCGTCCGGCGCCGATCCAGGGACAGTTGCGTCCACACCTCGGTCCAGCCTGACCACCAGAGATAGCTACGGTGTGTGTGTGTGTGTATGTGTGTGTGTGTGTGTGTGTGTGTGTGTGTGTGTGTGTGTGTGTGTGTGTGTGTGTGTGTGTGTGTGTGTGTGTGTGTGTCTGCTTGGCGCCTTAGAGGGATTGAGAACTGTATATTCATTGGAATTGTCTGTGTTTTTCCCCACGCCCGATCCTACACCATCCCGTCGAATCGCCCCGGATCCCTCTTCTTGCTGAGTCTTGTTATTTCTGGTCAATAGTAAAAAAGAATAAACATCATCAACTCAGTGAAAAGTGACTCGTGCCACCTTCCTCGTCCCGTTTGCGGTAGAGCGATTGGAACCGCCATGTTTGGGTTATAAACAAATAAATCGCCTCCATCGTTTCGGCTCATTCTACGTTGGCGGGACTGTTCAAGTCCCGTGGACGTCACAATATATATATATATATATATATATATATATATATATATATATATATATATATATATATATATATATATATATATATATATATATATATATATATATATATATATATATATATATATATATATATATATATATATATATATATATATATATTGTCCCAAAAGTCACTGAGGGATTTTAAAATGAAATAACATTTCTGTTTTTCAATAATTTGTTTTTCTTTTCTTTTCAGAATTTATATTAAAATTTGGAAATTACCCCTGGAAAAATTCACAACTGAACAAAGAATGAAAATCATGGTATTTAATTTTAAATTTCATCGATCAATTATTTTCACCCAAAGAGCAAGGACACCGAATAATTTCGCGAAATTCAGAAATTTCTTGGCCATCACGTTCTCCTGATTTGACTCCTGATTATTTTCTTTGGGGTTACCTAAAGGAGCATGTATACATCAATAAGCCCCGTACAATTCAGCATCTCAAGGACAACATCTGTGCAGAAATTCGAGGGCTGCAGACAGAGTTATTGTCTGCTGTTATGGAAAATGCTGTCGAAAGAGCCCATCTCTGCGAAGCCAAAAATGGAGGACATCGAAGTTGCATCATTTTTCATAAATAAAGCAAATTTATCTCCATTTTGTAAATTTTCTTTTGGTATAAAAGTAACTATAAATTATGTAAAAAACAGAAATGTGATTTCATTTCTAAATCCCTCCATGACTTTTGGAACACCCTGTATGTATGTATGTATATACATTCATACATATATATATATATATATATATATATATATATATATATATCTTCTTCTTCTTTCGGCTGCTCCCGTAAGGGGGTCGCCACAGCGGATCATCCGTATGATCCGCATAGTGATTTGGCACATGTTTTACGCCGGATGCCCTTCCTGACGCAACCCTGGTCGCCTCTTACGACACAGGGATATGGTACACCTATTTTTAACCGGGGTATACACCGGCCCAGTATACTGGTACTCATTTCGCCGACCTCGGAAGGATGACAGGCTGAGTCAACCCCCTGGTGTATTAATTCAGTGGCCCAACGGGGATTGAACTCAGGACCTCTTGGATCCCAAGCCGCTGCCCTAACCACTGCGCCAACACCAGGCTCTATACACTGATCTATACACTGATATATATATATATATATATACACTGATCAGTGTGTGTGTGTGTGTGTGTGTGTGTGTGTGTGTGTGTGTGTGTGTGTGTGTGTGTGTGTGTGTGTGTGTGTGTGTGTGTGTGCGTGTTTCAGTGTCTCCTCCATAACTAAAAAACCATAAAACCGAGCAGCCTCAACCTTTGCTTGCATACTAAGAAAACTAAAAGGAAGTGCATGACTGAATATTGGGTGTTTGGGTTAATTAAAACAACCCTTTTGAACATAATCAATGGCCTTATTTAATTACATCTTTCATCAGGTGATCTTCAGCCACATCGCTCTCTGGGGTCTTAAGATGTTTCCTGGGTAACCATGCTGGGGTCGAAAGCCGTCATGTTTTTTGGCCTGCTCAACCATGCTTTGACTTGGAACAGGCGCAATGATTTATTAGCGATAAAGATTTATTTTCACTTTCCTCCCTCATATTATTGAACGCCTGTTCATCATAGCTATGAATCGCCGTATGCATCGCTTTTGGAAGTTCTTTAGTTTTCAAATTTGGAGCTTGGAGCGATTTCATGCATGAAATGAAAAGATTTTCCATGATCTACTCTCGTGGACTAATTCTCGTATATCATCTAAATATTATTTCGGTTTTGAGGATCGAATATCATCCGGACTAAATAAGTGTCGAAATCTGTTGTGAAATCTGATAATTTAAATAAATAATGAGTCTTATAACAAAGCCGATATTCCTATTTATTTTAAGCAAGCAAGGCGATGTTCCCTCCTTCTCCATGCGTACACAAGAAAATGTGAAATTTCCAAAGCATTAAACTTATCCAACTGGACATAACAACTGCCCAGATAAATTGTAAGACAGAGAAGAGGTGAGAGAGGAAGAGTGGGGAGATATTGGAAATGGTGGGGGATGAGAGGCAGAGTTGAGGGAGGATTCCGGTGAATGTGACATCCAGTTTCACGGCACACATATATTGATGAATCACCCTGCCTGTGAAACACCGGAAAGACAGTTTATAGCTGGGTCAGGATTCAAACCTAGGCTACACAGCATAGAGCGAGTGTGCGTACCTCTCGGCTATCCTGCCGTGATGTTAACGAAATGTTTCATTTCTCTTTTTTTTAATTTGTAATTATCTATGCTGAAGTGATGGGTCATATAATGAAAGAATATCATACAAAAAGGGGAAATTGCACATTTTCAGCGAGCCAGCCATTGCCCAATACAACGCGGGACAAATGCAAGTGAGTACCTCCTGAACATTGTTCAAGTCAATCGACATGCAGCATTCACTGACAGTGTGACTATTGTAGAGTGCTTGCCAGGTGGCTTAAGCACTCCAACAAAATGGTTTATGAGGAACGGCTCAATTGGCAAGCAATAGCAATTTCTGAATCGTCATATTAAACACACACCCTCCTGGCAAGAGTCAAAACATTAAATATGTCAGAATTGGACAAATGAACACTTTTTTTTAGTTGTCGGAACTGCTGCTAAGTTCAATTCTGGAGCTTAAATTTTATAATTAGGCTCAGTTTATGAGATTCTCAAGGTTATGGCATGTGCGGAAATGAAATAAAGCCACCAAAGACAAACGCTAGTGTCTCCAGGCATTTATAAGCAATGTACCAAGCGATTTGTTGCTATGATGAACAGGCATTCGATAATATGATTTATGAAAGTGGGAAAAACCCAAAAAAACTTTATCATTAAGAAATTGTTGCGGCCTGTTCCAAGTCAGGGCATAAGTTGAGCAGGCCAAAAAACATGACGGCTTCAGATCCCAGTGAGGTAACCCAGGATATGCCTTAAGACCCCAGAGAGCAAGGTAGCTGAGGATATGCCTGATAAAGGATATAATTAAATAAAGCTGTTAATTATCTTCTAAAGGGTTGTTTTAATTAACCCAAACACCAAATTTCACTGCACTTCCTTGGAGTTCTCGTAGTATGCATGCAAAGTTTCAGGCTGCAAGGTTTCATGGTTTTGTAGTTATGCAGGACACACACGGACACACACTGACACATATATATATATATATATATATATATATATATATATATATATATATATGTATATATATATATATATATATATATATATATATATATATATATATATATATATATATATATATATATATATATATATATACACACGAATACACACACACACACACACACACACACACACACACACACACACACACACTGATGTTTATTAGTATAGACATCCTTTATCAGGTACGTTCTCGGCCATCGCTCTCTCTGGGGTCTTAAGGCATATCCTGGGTTACCTTGCTGGGGTCTGAAGCTGCAATGTGTTTTTAGCCTGCTCAACCATGCCTTGACTTGGAACGGGCCGCCACTATTTCTAAACGATAGTTTGTTTTTCACTTTCTTAACTCATTTTATCCAATCCCTGTTTATCAAACCCAAGAACTGCTGGATGCATTGCAATGCTGATATGCGCCCGGAGACGCCAGCGTTCGTGGCTTTATTTCATTTCCGCACAGGCCATAACCTCGAGAATCTCTCAAAATAAGCCAAATTACAAAGTTTAAGCTCCAGAATTGAACTTAGTAGCAGTTCCAACACTAAAAATGTGTTCATTTGTCCAAGTCGGACATTGCCTGTGTGTTTCCGGGTGCATGGGTTTATTGACGGCAATCTATAATCGCTTGCCAAGCAGGGCGTTCCGTTGGAGTGCGTGCTTGAGTGCTTAGCCACTTGCCGAGCGCCCTACAGTCATTAGCGGTACAGTTCATGTCCTGATCGAGATGTACAGTCGACAATTACTGCAAGGTAGAGGTACGTCTTCAGCGCACATGGACGTGGTACATATGGGTAGATTTGGATCTGAAGTGACTCTCCATGGTTGTGTGGGCGATCATACTAAACACCACCCGGAGAAGTCCAGAGAAGTTCATCGACGCCCAGAGATGCCTGGCAACTTTTTTTTTTTTAGCAGTCAGAACTGCTGTTAAGCTCAATTCCGCTGTTTAAATTTTGAGGTTAAGAGTTTGTAGAGTGCATCGCATTTTAATTTAAAATGTGAGTGGAAATTAAATAAATTTACGAACAGCGCCTGGAGAAGTCCGGCAGTTTTGACGTGAATTAAATCTCATGCACATCAAGATGCCCGGATATGTCCGGAAATTAAATAAGTTAAATAAACTTATGAGCACCACCCAGAGAGAGGTGTCTCCAGACTTCTCCGGGCGGTGTTGGTAACTTTATTTAATTTATTTAATTTCCGCTCACGTTTTAAAACTAAAATGCGATCCGCTCTGCAACAGCAGAAATGAGCTTAACAGTCGTTCTGACTGCGAAAGAAAGTCTCTGGGTGTCTCCCAACTTTCCACCTGTCACATGTCATGCAGCTGTTTATAAAGATTAATGTATGTACGTACGTATCTCCCTGAAATGTCTATATAAATGTGACATTGTTTTTCCGTGAAAACGACTCAAGGTTTTTGGGTTGTATACAGTGCGTACTGCAGTCTGTAATTACACTGACTCCAATCTGCCAATTCCCGAAAAAATTTCTGATATCAGCCAAGCACGTGTGCGTGCGTGCGTGCGTGCGTGCGTGTGTGTGTCGGTGTGTGTCAGTGTGCGTGTGCGTGCGTGCTTGCATGTGTGTGTGTGTTGTTCATAAAGCATAACATACTCTCTCTCTCTCTGCTAATTCCCCTACCCCATCTCTCTCTCTCTCTCTCTCTCTCTCTCTCTCTCTCTCTCTCTCTCTCTCTCTCTCTCTCTCTCTCTCTCTCTCTCTCTCTCTCTCTCTCTCTCTCTCTCTCTCTCTCTCTCTCTCTCTCTCTCTCTCTCTAACTCTCTCTAACTCTCTCTCTAACTCTCTCTAACTCTCTCTCTAACTCTCTCTCTAACTCTCTCTCTAACTCTCTCTCTAACTCTCTCTCTAACTCTCTCTCTAACTCTCTCTCTAACTCTCTCTCTAACTCTCTCTCTAACTCTAACTCTCTCTAACTCTCTCTCTAACTCTCTCTCTAACTCTCTCTCTAACTCTCTCTCTAACTCTCTCTCTAACTCTCTCTCTAACTCTCTCTCTAACTCTCTCTCTAACTCTCTCTATAATTCTCTCTCTAACTCTCTCTCTAACTTTCTCTCTAACTCTCTCTCTAACTCTCTCTCTAATTCTCTCTCTAACTCTCTCTCTATATCTCTCTCTATATCTCTCTCTCTCCCTCTTTCTCTCTCTCTCTCTCTCTCCTCTCTCCTCTCTCTCTCCTCTCCCTCTCTCTCCTCTCTCCCTCTCCCTCTCCCTCTCTCTCTCTCTCTCTCTCTCTCTCTCTCTGGTTCGCTGTGTCTGTTTCTGGACATATCTGGCTGGTAGTTATCTCCATACGTGTCTGGATGGTGGATATGCCCAGGCGGTGTTTGTCTCCAGATGTGTCTGGCTGGTATTTATCTCTGGATGTGTCTGGACGGGAGTTTGTCTCTGGATGTGTCCATGCGGCGTTTATCTCCAGACGGCTTGGCTCCGGACGCGGTTGGGTGATGTTTGTCTCCGTACCTGGCCTGGCGGTGTTTGTCTCTGGGCGGTATTTGTTGTCTGACTGGTCGAAAATGGATTTCAGACATTATTTTGTTTCCATCCTCACTGTTTTTCTATGCAGAATCATTTTGATGAGACAGTATGAATCGTAATTAACACTCCACTACACGTCTGCTTTCCTTTCCTGTCACCTCACTCTACCTTCCCTTCCCCCACCCCTCCTCGCTCTCCCTCCTTGCTCTCCCTCCTTGCTCCCCACCCCTCCTCACTCTCCCTCCCTCCTTGCTCCCCCACCCCTCACTCCCCCTCCCTCCTCTCTCTTTCCCCCTCCACCTCCTTACTTTCCCCACTGTCTCTTCTCCCCCCACCCCTCTCTCTTTTCTCCCTCTTTTTCTCCCCCCTCTCAGTATTCCTGTCGGCAAAGTGACGGATGGTATTTGCTCGAATATAATGCAATGTGGTTGTCCAGCTCGGATAGATTTCAACTCGTCGGTGGGCTGTATTGCAATGCCGGGAAATAACACCATTTTGTGTGATCCTTCAGTTGTTGGAAAGTATTCAATTGTTGCATTACCAATGACAGAATTATATGATGACATTTATATTTTATGCAACCTTGACCCTTGAGCTTTTGATCGAAAACAAAAACCCAAAAAACTTCCAGATTTGGATCTGTGAACCAATTCAGTGACCCAATATGCAAATTCTTAAAATTTCAGGTCAATTGGATGAAAATTGACGATTTTATGTGACGTTAACCTTTGACCTTTTGACCAAATTATTAATTAATCTTCTCCATATTCTCATGATAAAGTGTTGTTGAAAATTTTATGACAAAAGCCTAAATGGTTAAAAAAAAGTTACGGCTCAGACAGACAGACAGACAGACACAGAAGTCATTGAAAAAACCCCGTCTCCTACTGCGCGGGGGACGAGCTGACGAGCTTGCTATTGCTTGCCAAGCCAGCCGTTCCTTATCGACCGTTTCGATGGAGTGCTTGCTCGAGTGCTCTACAAGCTGATTGTTAATGGAACACACCCATGCAGTAGCCATTAATTGATGACATGGGCGACACTTCTGTATTTTCACACTATTCCACCTTGACAACTCTGGCTAATTGCCTTCAAAAATCTTCATTTATGATACAAATTGGGGGAAAAAAAAAATCCGGCTTATGTACACGGAGCAAATACATGCCTACTGCCAATGTGCACATTTCATACATCATGGTTATATAGATTGGATAATTCAAATTGTGAATATGAGACTTCCGAAGACATCTTGGACTTACCAGAAAACCAACATGTCAGATGCAGGATTTAATGAATGAAAAGGATAAAGGGAGAGGGAGAGAGACAGAGAAAGAGGGAGGGAGAAGAGACGTCCATTGACAGAATACTCTGATTTCCCACAAGTACAACTTTATCATTTTTCCAGTTGTATGTCCATACGTGTGAGATACAGGTATATGTGTGACAGCGTCACTATGAGCCTTAGATCGTGTAAAAACAAACAAACAAAACAAACAACAAAGATGTCGTGCACTTTGGCACAGGATGAGGCCACTTGGCCCATCATGCCTGCGCTGCACCAACCCCAGTATTGTCACTCATCCAAATACAAGTTTCTGACCATCCACACAAGCCAATATCCCCATACCCCTTGATCTCCAATGCATCCAGGTACCGATCTAAATGGTATTTAAACTTATCCACCACTCTCCGTTGCCACTACCTTTCTCAGGAGACCATTCCCTGCATTAAGCACTCACCAACTGAAAGGTCCCTGCCTTAAAACTGTCCTAATTCTCATTTTCTTTACCCTCAGGCTGTGGCCCCTCATCCTAACATTGTCCATTCTACTGAAAAACTGCACTGCACCTGTCTTGTCCACACCCTTCGTCATCTTAAACATCTCCATCAGATTCCATCTCAACCGCCTCCTTTCCAAAGTATAAAGTCCTGTCTCCTTTGAACGTTCTTCATAGCTTCATCGAGCTAGTGCTGAAATCAAGTAGCTCAACACTTTACACTCTCGATGGCAGCTATGTCCGTCTTGAGTTGTAGTGACTAAAACTGTACACAATATTCCAGATGAGGCCTCAGTAAATTCCTATACAGTGCAATGTAACATTACCTATTTCTATTTATCATTTATCCCTGTATGAATACAATCTAAAACCCTGTTGTTAGCTTTACCTATAATTGCCTGGAACCGTCCTGTGTGCTTACCCCCCCCCCCCCCCATATCTATTACCAACCGCAGATACTTATCCCGTGTGACACGCTCCAAGATTGCCCCTTGCATCGTGTAATCTTCATTTTCATTATCTTTACCCATCGCCAGCACCTTTAATTTATTAATGTTAAAGTGCATCCATCATCTTTTAACCGATCTATGAAACTATCTTGAGTTTCCTGAACTAATCACCACTGTCTCTGCTATCCACCTTCCCTCCAAGCTTTGTGACATCTGTGCATTTATAAAGCTGCTTTTAACCTCATAATCCAAATCATTGATGTAAATTATGAAGAACAAGAGCAAGAATTTATTTGCAATATATGTCCCCTTCTGGTTCCAATGAATGTTCGGGAGATTAAAAATTTGTTTGCATTTAACGCACACTCGAGCCGATACCGGAACCAAAATGAAGAAGAAGAAACTCTCCAACCAACTGTGTTTGGGTCTCCTTGGCGAAATTAAAGGAAAAGACATTTTCATTTACTGATATCTTTTGTAGACTAGAAACCAATAAAGCCAACTACGATAACAAACCAGAGATATAAATAAAAACTAGTTTGCTTTAACGCATATGTGACCCGATACCGGAACCAAAATGAAGAAGAACAAACTCGAACCCACCATGTGTTTTTTTTTTTTCTTTTCCAGATTTGCCTCTTTCATCTTAAAAATAACCAGATGAACATGCATAAAGCAAAAACCATGCGGACAGCTTATGCGCCTATATAATACATTGTGGTGATATACTTGGGATCATTCCAATTGCACTGGGCCAGGGACTAACGCTCAGGCCTAAGGCCGATCTGTGCTGCTTCACGGAATGGTGGCACATGATTTTATTGGGTGGAGTCAGGGCAGACGTCCAGCCAATGGGAGTAAAGCTATGGGGTGGGTCAGAGTAGTTGAACCAGTGACCCATGTGTATGTGAAATTTTTAAAGTCTATTAAGGGTATAACTGTGAAAAATTGATGAAACGCCCTGAAACTCGAACTTGTTCCATAACTTATCATAATAAAGCCATGTACCAAGTTTTAGTTGAATATGTTAAAGGGTATGGGGGGGGAGTCTGAGAAACCACATATGGGATGGATGGACAGATGGAGAGCAAACCTATAGTCCTCTCTGGTGAAACCAGTAGGGGACTAATAATGGACCCAGTAATGTTACAGAGCAGAGATGCTGCTGAAGCAGTTTCTCGGCAAGCATTATTACTGGGTGGTTTGTCATTGTCTTCCCAGAAAGTGGTTAGGGCAGGAATTTTTAATTTGTTCAGGTTGGCTGTGATAGTTCACCTACTCTACGCAAAGGACACCGTGGGATATTTAATATCCACCAACTCGTACAAGCAGAAAGGACTCTCAGTTTAACGTCCAACAGAGGAACGCACACACATGGATGAATCACCCTTTCTGTGGAACACTGGGATGACAGTTTATAGCTGGACTGAGATTTAAAGCCAGGCTAAACAACTTGGAGGCAAGTGTGTGGACCTCTCGGCCATTGTGCCAGCTCAAGGACATTGGGTGACATCGATATAATTTTACGTGAATTAAAAAAAAACAAAAAAACATTTAAGACATTTTGCATACCATTACAATGCAGAGGATTTGAATTTATGATCCCAGCGTTATATTAGCCAAGTATTAATACTGGAACCCCTTTTTGCTGTACAAAGTATGGTAACCATAAGTCCGACAGGACAGTACTAAAGTAGCGCTCTTATATTTGAGCTGTCCATCCGAGGTTTCATTACCAACGAGGCCATAAACTGTTGGATTGGTGTTTCACTGGCAGAGAATTTCCCATTAGATATATGTTCAGCTGGGTGTCCTATCTGCTAGTATTGGTTGGTGAATGTTAAAGTTCCCATGGTGTCTTTTGCGAAGTGGAGTTGAGCTATCGCCGGTACCTTGAACAAATTACAAATTGCTGCCACGTTCAGTCAAACGTCAGACTTGGCCCGGCCAGTTTTTGAGTGACTTGAGCCAAAATTTTTCCCCTGCTGATCCCATAAGAAAGTGAGGATAATTGAGGCAGTAGTAGTAGTGGTAGTAGAAGTAGTATAACCATAAACAGATGACATTTACAAATGCAATACCATTTAATGCCAGCCCTTTGACCCCACACCAAAATATAGTGTTCATCCGGCCATCATTACTGTATGGCGTTACATGACATAACATCATCCACTGTCAATGTTGAAAGAACATTCGCATATTTTTGACCTGCAAATGTGAAATACCTGGAATGTTGCGCAAGTCTCTTTGAAGCTCACAAAACACCTGGATCTTTCACCTTCATACGGAAGAATTTTCAGTTGTTGACAATGATGTCAATTAGTTCCCACAAATACAATCCTTCATTGTCAACTGGGAATCAAATTGAACCAATTATGACTTTTGAACTGACTTGATTTATCATCAAGTAATTGAAATGCTTCAAATTTTGTTCTTCTTTCATTGATTTCATTGTTTATTGTAAATTTTAACTCGTTCTACTTGCACTCGAAAACATAAACCACACTCAGCTCAACATGAGAACCACAAGTGACAAATATAGCAAATGTATCTTCAACCATTGGTGTTGGTGGATAAATCTAAGTGAGGCAAATGAAAAGTAATCAGATTCATTGAAAGCATGTTCATGGTTCTCTGATAGGGACATGAGAAGCTCTTGATGTGCATGTCTCGATTGCAGTCTGTCACTGCCATGGACACTCCAGCCGCTGCAGCATCATCGAGCCCATGAACACAATGACTTGTGTAAGCTGCAAGCACAACACATGGGGTTTGCACTGTGAGTTTTGCCGCCAGGGTTTCCTCCGCAACTTGTCACTGCCGTTGCACCACAAAAACGTTTGTGTGGGTGAGTTGACGCAAGCTTGGAATTGCTTTTAATAACTCAGCAAGGAGCCTGTAATTGCTGTTCATAATCTGATTATTCATTTTTTTTTCTTGGATTCCTTGACATGCTTTGCTTTTCGTTATTTAGCTCTGTGCTAATTTCTTCCGTTATTAACTTCGCCAAAGGAGACTGATGTTTGTTGCATTTGAGTCCGTTTTTTTATCTTGCCAAAACGAAGTTTTGCAAGATATGTTAGTCAGCTTGTATGTTTTTTTTTTGTTTGTTTTTTTTTGTCTGTAATCACGTATAAAAAATTGTGCAGAGCACAGTTATCATCGGAAATTTTTGTAACTTCGCATATCAGAGGCCTATAGAGGTCCCTTTCAGTGCACACAATTTTGAAGGTCAAGGTCACTTTGGCACAAATCAGGGGAAACCCTTATTTTTTGAGTAATTTTGATCGGATTGTCTTCAAACTTCATGGGAATATAGTTCATGGTCTGGTGCTCAGCTGATTAATTTTTGGTGGTGATTGGCCTTGACCTTCATGGTTAGCGCCTCAGGTCAAACATATTTGACCCCAAGGTCAAATTTTCAAGTTTTAGGAACCATATCGTGTAGTACCTCAAATTGAACACCTCGATGAGTGCTTTCTAGATATGTCAAGCTTGAGACATTATGACGTCATTTGGTGACGTCATGAGGAAAAAGCATATTTTTCATGGTTACTCTGTAGAACGATTCTCATCGGAATCTCTCGTAGGCAGATATTCCTCAAGGAGTCGCTCCTGGTGGATAGCAGCTCTGTTCACCTCAGTGTGACCTTAAAGAAGTCACATGTGGTCACCTTTTGGCAAGATACGGGTCACCCTGCGGGTGACATTGGTTTATTTGTTTGTTTGTCTGTCTGTCTGTCTGTCTGTCTGTCTGTCTGTCCGCACAGAACGTGAGTGTGTATTAATTACACTGAAGGAAGTTTTCCATTTGTAAAGGATGTGTTCCATTTAGACCCTTTATAACCCTAACATCATTTTAGACCCCTAAGACCCTTTAGAAATCTAGCATTCTTTTAATATCCCTAAGACCTTTTACACCACTAAGACCCATAAACTCTGAATGACCCCAAAACCCACAAACACCTGAAGACCCTTTAAGACCTATATGACCCTTAAATGACCTTAAGACCCTTCCTACCCATAAAATGCTGAAGATCCTTTAGATCCCGAAGACGCTCCAGAACCCCAAGCCCCTTTGAGATCTTTAACACCCTCAAGACCATTTAAACTCTTTAGAACCCTAATACCCCTGAATACTCTGAAAGCCATTAAGACTACCAAGACCTTTTAGACCCTTTTAGAACCCCAAAATCCTTTCAAACAATTAAGACCCTGAAACCCTTATACACCCTGTTAAACCCTATAGGCCCCGAAGAGCATTTATAATCTCACACCCTTAATACCCTATAGACCACTAAGAACCTGTAGACCCCATTATACCCTTTCGAACAATTAGATCTCTAAGACCCTTTAGATCCTCTTTGACCCTTTGGAACTCCAAAGACCCTTGGACTCCTTTCTACCATTTAAACCTTCACACCTTTCAGACCTTTTAATGCCTGTAGATCCCTTTGACTTTTAGACCCATTTTAGATGTTTTCTGACCCTTTAGACCTTAAATTACACCCTTTAGACCCCTTTGACCTTTTAAGACCCTTGAGGCACTTCAGACCATTTCAACCCTTTTGACCCATTTAGTACTTTTCAGGCCTGTCGACCTGTGCACGTTTCGACCTTCAGACCATCAGACCATTTAACTTTTACAACTTTTCAGACCATTGACGTTTGTCAGGCCAAGCCAGATTAGATCTGTGGCTTGCTGGAAGTACCATATAAACCTGTACTAACCTGTTTCATGGTCGAGTTGTTGGCAACTAAACCGTCTCCCCCACCAGGTTTTCTGGTGAGGAGGATGTATGGATATGGACACCCAGCAGGATTGACCACAAAACCTGTCAAAGGGTGGAGGAGCTCCTTGTGAGCCAACGGCCATCCATAAATAGTACCCAACTGTATCTGCGAACGTCCTCCCACAGTTGGGTTACTTTTTTTTCAGAGGTTGGTAAACCGACCACCGTAAAACCCTTCACTCCGCAAAACAAACTGAAAACCCACTCTGTGGGAGTACCTCCAGTGCAGCTGTCCTTCACAGGGCAGCTCACCGGATGACGGAATTGATATAAAGTCTTTGGGACCCCCACTCATTGATGATAGGAGGAAAAACACGGGGTAAACTTCCCTGGTTGGATTGCGGTGGTGCGTGGCAGAGTGGTGCTGAGGTGTCATTCACCAGATGGCGGTCTCCTTGTGTTAACCTGAGGCGGTCCCTTCGGGAGGGTGCCTGGAATGTCCTATCTCTGAGAGAGGATGATCACCTGTCTCTGTTATCTTCTGTGCTCAAGCGTTTGGACATCAGTGTCGCAGCACTCTCTGAGGTTCAGAGACTGGATAGTGGCGAGATCATGGCGGGTGGTTACACCTACTATTGGTCTGATCGCTGTGATAGTTACCATGCCCAAGGAGTTGCTGTAGCTGTGTCCAACTTGCTGACTCCAATGATAATTGAGGTAACACCGGTCAATGAGCGTATTTTGAGATGACGGATTTGTTACCCCTTGGGTGTCATTTCCCTAATCTCTGTCTATGCTCCGACTGAGGCGAGTGATCTCACCATGAAGGACACATTCTATGCCACGCTCGAGTCTGTGGTTGATCAGTGCCCTAGGTGATATACTCTTCTTGTCTTGGGGGATTTCAATGCATCGACTGGAACTGATCGGGATGGTTATGAGATGTGTGTTGGTCCCCATGGGTCTGGAACTGTGAACCAGAATAGCACTAAGTTCCTTGACTTTGCAAGAAGTCAGGGACTTCATGATTTCAGCACCCACAGGCTCATCGCTGGACTTGGTATTCCAACACTGGTGGTGCGACAAAGGAGATTGACCAGGTGCTCGTTGATGATCGCTGAAGGATGATCCAGAACTGCAGGGTCTACCAGAGTGCTCAGTTCTTCAACACTCGACCACAGGCTTGTTGTCGCAACTCTGAAGTTGCATCGTAAATCCAGGAGATTGGTGTCATCCCAGCCTTGACTGGCTGTTGGCAAGCTCAAGGATGAGAGGGCAGCTGAGGAGTTTGCGAACAGGCGGAGTGGGGATTTGTGGGATCTGGGTGCTTTTGGGAGGTCCTGAAGAGTTGTGGAGTACCTTCAAAACCACCGTCCTTGATGTTGCCGGTGGATGTCTTGGAACAAACCATTGGGTGAAGAAGAATTTTGTCTCTCAAGGGACACTGGATACCTTTGACCAGAGTCGCAGGGCCAGGCTTAATGGTCGAGCTGAGCTCTTCAGGGAGCTGAGGCGTAAAACTGTATGTGTGCTAAGGGAGAAAAAGGAGGATGATGTGCGAGGAATCTGTAAGGGGGATAGAGCATCACCTGTGGTCAAGTGATTCTCGTCCTGCTTACAGGGGAATTCACGCATTGCATTCATCCAAGTCCATCCGTCGGTGTGCTACAGTTAGAGCAGAGGGTGGTAGGCTCTTGACACAGGAGTCCGAAGTCAACGCCCGCTGGGTCGGTGACTTTGTGCGGCTGGACCAGGCTGATCCACCAGCTGTCGAATTGGGTGTCATGGGTGTAACGATCCCTTTTGCTGACCCTCCAATCAACTGTGGTCCACCTTTGTTTGTGGAAACAGGCTGCGGTGAACTGGTTGAAATGGTGTCAAGCTCTTGGGATTTGGAACATCCATGCTGAACTTCTCAAGGCTGGTGGAAATGCTGTATTCACTGTCATTGCATGCAGTTCTGTGCTCTGCCTGGAACACAGGCATCGTCCTAACAGAATGGAAGAGGTGCCTTGTTGTCCCTCTCTAGAAAGGCATGGGTGATCGCCAGGACTGCAACAACTACGGAGAGTTGCTCTCAGTGCCGGGCAAGGTCTTTGCTCAGATAATTCATGATCGGGTTCGCCATCATCTGCCTGAGCACCAGCGTCCAGAGCAGTCAGGCTTTACACCAAAGAGGTCAACGATTGACCGTATCCTTGCTCTTCGTGTCCTCACCGAACGCTGACGAGAGTTTTGGCAGGGGCTGCTTGCAGCCTATGTTGATCTCTGTAAAGTGTTCGAGTCAGTGAATTGGGATGCTTCTGGAGGATTCTTGGTCTTCGTGGGCTGGCACCAAAATTGATCAATCTCATGACTGAACTTTACTCTGGTACTGAGAGTGCTGTGGGATGTGGTGGTACCATCTCCAATTTATTTCCAGTTGTTACTGGAGTTCATCAGGGGTGTGTACTGGCCTCCACACTTTTCAGCGCTTGTATGGATTGGATTCTGGGGAGGACGTCGGAGAGATCAAGCTGCGGTGCATCGTTTGGGAATGGCAAGATCCCTGACCTTGATTTCGTAGATGATGCAGTCGTCTTTGCCGAGACTCTGGATATCCTTTTGGTGGCCAGCGAGGTGCTGAATGAGGAGTCGAAGCCGCTGGGATTACGGGTTTCCTGGGTGAAAACTAAGATCCAGGCTTTCATTGACATCTTCGATGCTGCTGTCCTGTCTGTGCCTGTTTGTGGTGAGGATGTTGAGGTCACGGAGAGATTCACTTACCTTGGCAGTGATATTCATGTCTCTACTGGCTGTGAATCAGAGGCCAATACATGTCTGTGTGGGGCCTGGGGAGTCATGGATTCACTGGATCATGGGGTGTGGTGCTGCCATTACCTGTGCAGAAGGACGAAAGTCCGAGTCTTCAGGTTCTTCGTGCTTCCTGTCTTGCTCTACGGATGCGAGACTTGGACTCTGACCAGGGATCTGAGATGGAGACTTAAATTCTTTGGTACCAGGTATTTTCGGAGAATTCTTGCCAATTGCTGGTCAGGCTTTGTGTCCAATGAGCGTTTGCTGAGAGAGACTCAAATGAGATTTGTTACCTGCATAGTCCGTGTCAGCTGCAGCTGTATGGACTTGTGGCTCATTTTCCTGACGCTGATGCTGCTCACCAGATTCTCTCAGCTCGGGAGCCTCATGAGTAGAGAAGGCCAATGGGCCGACCATGTGCCTCGTGGTTGCAGCAGGTTTATCAGCATCTCAAGGAGATGGGGATGGGCCAGGCATCTGCCTGGGGGAAGGCCAGACGGAGGCCCCTGGAGTACCGGTGGAAAGTGGATGCAGCGATGCGCTGCTCCGGCACATGCTCCCATACCTGACCTTTCCTAATTCATGTTCTATCTTCAACAACCAGAGCAATATGATCAGGTGAAGTAGAAGGTGAAGATTATTACTCCATTTCAACAGAGAAGCATATGCAATTGAGAAATGAAGGTCAAGTATTTGACGTTTCTCTTGGCATTACAAAATATTCACATTGTCAGAGTAAGTTAATGAAGCTCGAATCTGGTGGTCTTCGGATTCTCGGAACTAATCCAAAAGGAATGAGACAAATTATTAAATATCTGAGTGGTAATGGAGTTTAGATTTTATCATTTGGTTTTGATGTTAATGATGAAACTCAACGCAAATTTATGAAAAGCAGAGATTCTTGCATTAGTGAAGATACAACTCGTATTAATGTTCATGAAGATTTTGATGAAATATTTGAAGAAAACGATTTATTTGAACACATCTACTTTAATGATGAAGAAAAGGAAATTTTTTCCAATCGACCTTTACAAATCATTTGAGTATAACTTGGTTCTAAGATACTAAAGGATACTTTTGAACAAATAAATACAGAAAATGAATGCGCAAGAAAGAGCAAGGTTTAAGGAGAATCCGGAGTAAGTTTTTGTCTGTGTTTCTTCTTTACGTCTTCCTGTTGCTTTACAACTTTTGAAACGAACGGGTGAAGAATTGTATGAACAAAAACAAGAGAAACTTTTTAAACTGCTTTTAAAAACTCAACAACAAGACCCCTGTTTCTGCAGTTCCTATTATATAACCTTCCTCGCTCTTCCCTCTTTCTCGCTCTACCCCCTTCCATGCTTCCCTACCTACCCCTTCTCTCTCCACCTTCTCTCTCTCTCCCTCCCCTCCTCTCTCTCTCTCTCCCCTCTCCTCCTCTTTCCTTCTCTCGCTCACACCCCCCTCCTTGCACCCTCTCCCTCCCGGAGTGTATCGCGACATCTGGTGAGGTATCACTCTCCTTCCCCCTTCCTTGCTCCCCTTCCTCTTTCTCCCTTCCTCTCTCTCGTTTCCTTACTCCCAGCCCCCTCCTCACATCCCCTCTCTCTCCCAGTGTGTTCAGAAACTTGTAAGGTGTCGCTCCTCTCTCTCTCTCTCTCTCTCTCTCTCTCTCTCTCTCTCTCTCTCTCTCTCTCTCTCTCTCTCTCTCTCTCTCTCTCTCTCTCTCTCTCTCTCTCTCTCTCTCTCTTTCTCTCTTTCTCTCTTTCTCTCTTTCTCTCTTTCTCTCTTTCTCTCTTTCTCTCTTTCTCTCTTTCTCTCTCTCTCTCTCTTTCTCTCTTTCTCTCTTTCTCTCTCTCTCTCTCGCTCTTTCTCTCTTTCTCTCCAACTCCCCTCGTCACACCCCTCCATCCCAGATTGTATAGTGATGTATGATGAGGCATCACTCTCTCCCCTGCCCCCCCACCCCCCATTCCTCGCTTTCCGCTTTCCCTCCTCACTCTCCCCTTTCCCTCCTCACTCCCCAACCCCTCTGCCCCTATTTCCCACCCCTTTTGTTAGTATTTCCATGAATGAAGCGATGGGTGATGTTTACCTCTAAATATGTGCTTAGTTGTAGTAGTCCATTCAGTGTATGTTGGATCTTGAGCAATGCTGGGTACTTTTGTGGGAGGAGGGAGGGGAATGAGTTGGAGTCCAGAGGGAGGGGTGGGGTGGTAGGAAGAGGGGTGGGAGGAGGGACGCAGCATTGCCCAGCAATGTCGGGTACGTTTGCTGGTATATAATACATCGTAGTTATTTGGCTTAGATAGTTGTACTTGCACCCACCCACCCTCAAAGGAAGTACATACTAAGATGGGTGGAATTTTCTGTTTTTTCAAAACTTGATGGAATCAATTGAAACTTGCACATGCACAACTTCAGGATGTCCTCGTTAATCCTTGAAAGTATCAGCTTCCTATATCAAATCCTTTCAGAGGAGTACATCATACACACATACATACATACATTCAAACACTTACTGCATTACATATAGATTGTATATAGATTACTGTAATCATCTATTTATTTGGATGGAATGGTGTATTGGCCAGATTGCTACTTTGATCGCTCCTGAAAAAGAAATAACCCGGCTTATGCACATGAAACAAAAATATACCGACTGCTGATGTGCATATGTAATACATCATGATTATATAGCTCGGATAATTCAAATTGTGAATACGAGACTTCCAAAGACATCTTAGGCTGATCAGAAAACCACCATAGCAGACGCATGTGTACTCCACCAAACAATTGTGAGTGGAGTCAAGCCAGCTCTCCAGCCAATGGGTTTGAAGGCTTAATCCGCCTGCACTATGTATGTATGTATATATATATATATATATATATATATATATATATATATATATATATATATATATATATATATATATATATATATATATATATATATATATATATATATATATATATATATATATATATACTAATGGGGTATTCTTCACACATTGGAAGCAATAACGAACCAATTTTCCCCATTGTCTTGAGTCGCTCATGTGCATTAATTGTTTTCATTTATTTTTATTTTGATTTACGGATGCTTTCTGACAGTTCTCTGACTTTTACCAGTGTATCGGCTTCGATCTTCATCGGAAACCAAAATTTCAGCTTTCTACGTCACTCGGAAGGTACCAAACAATATGAGTCAGTGAGTCAGAGTCAGTCAGCTGTTAGAATGATGATGAAATATATACATATATATATATATATATATATATATATATATATATATATATATATATATATATATATATATATTGTTATGGAAATGGCCCTTCGTATGCTGCTAAATATAGGATTAGCTCAGATCCCCCATTAAATGCATGTTTAGCTAGGTTGTTTGGTAAAATGGACGTTACATGTGTGTCGGGAGGTGTAAGAGGCTGTTTTGTTGTTTGTGCGGTGGTGGTGGAATGAGGGCTCCCTCTTCTTCCTCCCCTCTCCGGACGATAGGCTCCGCCCAGTCGGCTGAGGGGGAGTGGCCTGGAGAGGGAGGTGGAGCTGGGGGGAGGAGTCTTGTCGGCTTCGCTGAGGGAGGTGTGCTCATGTTCCGAAGGAGCGAACGAAAGAGAAACTGTGAGAGAAAAAGAGTTGAGTGTGTGGAAACAGTCGCTCTCGAGGCGTGCTCGTGGTTTGATGCGAGAGAACGAAGGAGGGACAGTGTGGAATATGCCGGGAGAGACGCTGAACCTGAGTGGGCCGAGTCTGCCTTTTTGGGCAGTGGGAGAGGCGGCCTGCACGACGAGTCGGCGATCGACTCTTATGAGGAGGTGATTCTGCAGTGACAAAAACGGCAGCCGGCTTTGAGAGGCGAGTGTGGAAAAGGAAAGAAAAGGTGATTCTGCGGAGAAAGAACCTGAGAGGACGGAGTTGAGAAGTCGGGCTTTGAGGTGGGAAGGCAAGAGAGGAAACGACGGAGCCTCTGACGGTCCTTGCTCACCTCACGGCTCGACATGTTTGCCGATCCGCTTGCCAGAGCCCGGTACCTCGATTTGGGCCTTGTCTGGTGAACATGCCAGGCCTGGATTTGTGTGCTGGACCTTGGGAGAGATTGGCTGAGGCCCATCGTTGATCTGGCGGTCTTGTGCCGTCGGCCTTGTGTGGGGTCGGATTGCGCGGAGACCGCGTGCGGTGCGGAAAAGGAAGAGTACGGCACCGCCATCTTGCCATGTGGCGCGTTCGAGCTGGGGGCTCGAATCTGTGGACATCCGCTTGTTACGAGCGACATTCGTGCTGTTGACACTGTCCTCTCATCCATAAAACATCACCAAGTACTCTGTCTTGCATGCATGCTGTCTGTCTATCACGTGGTTTAAGGCATATCTCGGTTGGGACTCCCCTCAAAACCTGTAGTCCGTGGTTCCTTAGTTAAGAACGGGTTAAAGATTGTTCATAAAAACATTGTCGTGAATGTATTGCTTGTGTCGTGTTCCCCAAAGTTTCCCACTAAATCTGGTTGGTACGTATGAAGTTGCCGCTATGGATTGATTCGTGTCGCGTCAAGGAACAATCCGTTCGATTGGCATATAAAACCAAAATGGTTACAGACTTGCAGAAAACGCTCAGCATCTGACACAACCTTTCTGTAACCGGGGTTCTATTTCCCCAACTGGTAAGGTACAAGGATTACGTTGGTATCGCGATTGAAGACGCGTGACCCAAGGCCTGTGCTGAGCCGGCCTGTGCTGAGCCGGCCAGCGCTATAAACCCCGGAGACGGCGGTGGTGAGGGTGGCACCAGGAGTCGGGCGAGAATTCCGCTACCCCGGATCCGCAACAATATATATATATATATATATATATATATATATATATATATATATATATATATATATATATATATATATAGATATATATATATATATATATATATATATATATATATATATATATATATATATATATATATATAGATGTACTTACATACATTGCCTTCAGAAATTATTCACACCACTCAACTTTTGTCACATTTTGTTGTGTTACAGCCTGGATTTAATATGGATTAAATTTGATTTTTTTTGTCACCGATCCGCACAATATGAAAATGACAAAGTTCAAACCTGTTTTTAGAAATTTTTACAAATCAATTATAAATGAAAAGCTGAAATGTCTTGCGTCGGTAAGTATTCAACACCCTGAGTCAATACTTTATAGAAGCGCCTTTGGCAGTGATTACAGCTTCGAGTCTTCTTGGGTATGTCTGTATCAGCTTTGCACATCTGGATTTGGGGATTTTCTGCCATTTTTCCTTACAGATTTGCTTAAGCTCTGTCAAGTTGGATGGGGAGCATGGCGAACAGCAATCTTCAAGTCTTTTCAGAGATTTTCAGTGGTATTCAAGTCTGGGCTTTGACTGGGCCACTGAATGATTTTCACGTTCCTGTTATGAAGCCATTCCAGTGTTGCTTTGACTGTATGTTTGGGGTAATTGTGCTATTGGAACATAAATCTCTGCCACAGTCTCAGGTCTTTTGCATTCTGAAGCAGGTTCTCCTCATATATTTGCCTGTATTTGGCTCTATTCATTGTTCCCTCTATCCTTACATGTTTCCCAGTCCCTGCTGCTGAAAAGCATCCCCATGATGCTGCCACTTTCATGCTTCATGCTAGGAATGATGTTAGATTGGTGATTAGCTGTGCTCTGTTTCTGCCAGATGTAGGGCTTTGCATTCAGGTCAAAGATTTCATTTTTTGTCTTATCAGACCACAGAATCTTTTTTCTCATGCTCACAGAATCTTTCACGTATCTTTCTGCAAACTCCAGGTGTGCTGTCATGTACCTTTTCTCAGTAGTGGATTCCATCTGGCCACTCTCCCATGAGGCCTAGATTTGTGAAGTGCTGCAGAGATTGTTGTCTTTCCGGCAGGTTTTCTCATCTCAGCCAAGGAACTCTGTAGTTCTGTTGGAGTGGTCATTGGGCTATTGGTCACATCCCTGACCAAGGTCCTTCTTGCCCCGTTGCTCAGTTTGGTCAGATGGCCAGCTCTCGGAAGTCTGGGTCATTCCATATTCTTTCAATTTCCTAATGATGGAGCTCACTGTACCCTTGGGAACTTTCAACACTAGAAATTGTTGTCTACCCTTCTCCAGATATATGCCTCTTCAATTCTTTCTTGGAGTTCTAAGGGCAGTTGCTTGGACTTTATGGTGGAGTTTCTGCTCTGACATGCACTGTCACCTGTGGGACCTCATTTTGAAAGGTGTGTTTCTTTCTAAGTTATGTCCAATCAATTGAATTGGCCACAGGTGGGCTTCAATCAAGTTGTAGAGACATTTCAAGGATGATAAAGGAAATTGGATGCACCTGAGCTCAATTTGCCGAGTGTCATAGTAAAGGAGTTGAATACTTATTGATGCAAGACATTTCAGCTTTTTATTTTTACTTCATTTGTAAAAAAATTCCAAAAATATTTTTCACTTTGTCATTGTGGGGTATTTTGTATAGATTGGTGACAAAAAAAAAATTCAATTTACTCCATTTTGAATTCAGGCTGTAACACAAATTGTGACAAATGTCGAGTGGTGTGAATAGTTTCTGAAGGTACTGTATATATATATATATATATATATATATATATATATATATATATATATATATATATATATATATATATATATATATATATATATATATATATATATATTTCTGAAGATTTAAACCTCTGCATATCCTGGGCAATTCTCATATGTCCATCTTGCTGGATGCTTTTTGAGAGTTGTTTTGTGTAATCATTATATATTTTTATCGACAATAAGTTCTGAGACCTAGTATATCCAGGCAGACGTGTGCGTTCATGCATACATTATGAGTCTGGTGTTGGCTTAGTGGTTAGAGTGGCGGCTTGGGATCCTAGGGTCCTGAGTTCAAGCCCCGTCAGCCGCTGAATTAATACACCAGGGGGTCGACTCAGCCTGTCATCCTTCCAAGGTTGGCGAAATGAGTACCAGTTCCAGTGTGTGTACTGGTAGAGGGGCACTGCATCAGCGACACAGTCGCGCTACAAGAAATGATAGCTACCCCGGCAGTTAAGCTGCCATACGACCACCACCATGCATACATTTAATATGTTGACATGCCTGTCTGCTCACAAGGCTAGATTGCGATTTTTCACTGTTCATGACACTGACTTTGAGCAGCTGCATCAGCTGGCCCTCATACTGTCTGGATTTGGTACCTCGCAGCTCTTATTTGAAGTTTTGAAGTTCCAGCTGTATGGTTGCCGAGTCAACGAAGACCTGGAATGACTGAAAAAACTGACACGTGACTGAAAAAACTGACACGTGGCTGAAGGAGAAATCTAGAACGTCTATATTATTGGCATCGAGTTTTGAACCACAACTGGAGCTAGTGCGTTGAAGTCAAGAGACACTCGATTGAAAATATGAATGTTGATTGTATTCAACTATTATGAGTATTTCCTTATTATACCTTTTTGAAAGCCACATGCATCAAGAAAGAGCCTTGGTGTCCAAAAACATCATCAATCACGTGGTAAATTAAGCCACGTGCCATATATGCTTACACTCATGTGCTGTTGTGAAAGACCAAAGGATGACTACCGAGTTGCTCAAGTGGGACATTTTACTGGTATTATAGAAAGACTGAAATATTTCTGGATGTCATTTGAAACTTTATCTCATAACGACCAGCCATCTTTTATTAGTTATACGGAAGTCAAAGGAGACTGTGGTCTGGGCCACACAATGAATATGATCTTGATCTAAATACCTAAAATTATTCTCTGCCTACCCCAATAATTTGGCTTCCGCTTTACTCCTTTGTTTATTCTCATCTATATGCATCATATTGATTATATTATTTAATTATCATGTCTTTCATATATTCATTATTCAAACCAAGTACCTCACACTTCCTCTATCTTGACTAGCTTGCAACTGCAACTCGTTTGGCTCGAGCAGCAACCGTTGCAATCAAATGGGACAGTGTGAGTGCAAGGCAAGAGCTGTGGGCCTGCGCTGTGACTTGTGTGACCCAGGATACTTCTGGAATCGTGGGTGCCAGCGTGAGTGGCACTGTGGTGTCAAACCTTTGCCTCAATTCCATTCTTTTAACTTGATACTGCTTGCATTCTATTACTGATCGTAGCATTGCTTAGCAGAATGTGTGTCGATGTCACCATGTCATACCTTTGACATATGTGGCTGTGCATGCCACCATAGTGTGCTTCCCTTTATTTGAAAACAAACGACATTTTTACCAGTTAGTTTGACTCCACTTTTCCCCTCAAAATCGGTTGACTTTTTTGTATAAAATGTATTGACTCATGGAAGAGCATGAAGGAAAATCAATTGATATAATTATTTATTTTCCACTTTTTTTCCCTTCATTGTCAACCATCGTTTTGCCAGTTAAAACATACAATTGAGGCAAATACGATATTTGAAGATTCAATTGTTCTTTTCTTTGATATTGAAAATCTTGTCCCAGAGAAGAGCAAGGTGATAGAGGGTAAAAGGCAATGCATGGACAGTGAGACATTAGGACAACATGTAGATGCAATACGGGAAGGAACGAACACTCGAACGGGGAGAGGAAGGAAACATTGCAACCTGCTAGTTAATTGAGGGAGGTAGTGGAGGGTTAATTAGTCCAGAAAATATCCTGGGTAGAGATGGAGGAGGACCTAAGGTGATTGTGTACTACCAAGTTGAAACTTTGGAAGGAAGACTTGGATTGAACAGAGAAAGGAGGGTCCACCGGTGGGAGAAGAAAGGAACAAAGGAGTGGAATCGAGCTTTGAGCTTGCATGTGGGAGTTTTATGAAGGGATAGCTATAGCCTAGAAGAACATGTGTGATCTGGAGGATTTGAGAAGGGATTGGACGGTTGGAAAAGCAGTGGTATCAGTCATAGTTCAATTGCTCATAAATAATATTGCCTTCTCTTTAATGTTTGTTTTCTTTGCAGCAAATGTATGTGATGACAACCTGCTCCGTTGTCAAAATGGCGGACGTTGTCGTGGGAAGCGTGCCTGTGTGTGTCCAACACCATACAGCGGTGTACTTTGCCAGGAGTTGAACTGCCAGGATGGAGAATGCAGCCATGCTGTTCTGCACCCGGCTGCAGCTTCCATGCACACCTTTCGCTTCCTGTTCTATTACCTTTTCATAATTACGTGCCATTTATTGGCATAGTAACCAACAAAATTATCAGGCAATCCACAGTAGTGTATGTTCAGCAAGTTGAACACTCCTAAGCCTCCAACAGTGTGTTCCTGCCAAAATCACTGCAGCATTTCATCTCTCATTGTGTGCAAAACTGTCAAGTCAAGTTGACTCCACCTCGCCGAACATTCTTGGTAAAACTTCCCATCAAGAACAGATCTTTGATGCTGCTGCAGGTTTCCTTGATAATTACTGCAAGATAACTGAGGCCTGCTGCTGAATTTTCCACACTACAATAAATTGATTATTCAAGACATTGTTTTGAAAAAAAAAACAACAAATCCAACAAATGTTTCATTTCCTCTAATTTATTGAACCACTGTGGTGATGGTAGTTGGTGATATGATTGACAAAGAATCAAAGGAATAATTTCCCTTGACCTCTTATAAGTAATGTGCAACTTTGACACAAACAATCGTCGACAAAATTCTTCCCCTTTTTGATTCCCAAAGTTCCGCTCTTGAAAGGTTTCTTTCATTCTTTGTCCTGATATTTTCTTGTTTTATGAAACCTTCACATCTTTTGGTCATTTATGTCTGTAGGTACCGAGAGTACATACCATTGTCATGCTGGTGTGTTTGATTTTATTTGTTTTGCAGTGTGAATTATTTGCTCAATGAGTAATAATTTGAAGGTGAATGCAAATTAATCTTTTTGAAAACCAAAAGTCATCCATATAAATTTGTAATATGCCATGATGGACTTTTCCTGATACCAAGTCTTTTAAAAAAAAAAACCCAGACATGGCACTTGTATCATCACTATAATAGACCCTTCAGATTGCTTGTGTGTAGAAAGCCTTAAGCATATTCCACGTGATCATTGGTAGTATATGACTAACCTTTGCACTTTACTTTTTTGTTGATAGAACATTTGCAGCTTTCCTATTTACAGAATAGCTTCTGTAGAAATATGAACCTTTCATAAAGGGGAAAAAAAAATTGAGGTCTACATATGTTAGTGAGCAAATTATGTTCCCATTGACATTCTAAGAATGTCACACTGCACTTTATGATGAGTCAATGAAATGGCACTGATATTGACTGGGGATATAGGAGCCAAGACCATGTGCTCAAATTTAAACTATAAGGGTCATTCGATATGTAAAGTGAACTTCCTTTTTGTTTTTGTGAACGTCAATGCACTTCACCATTAGTTGAGGAGGATCGGTATTTCATCATTAAAACGAGGTAGTTGGTTGCTAACATAGCCGCACCTTGTACACCACCTCCATCATAGCTTCGTCATTTCAGAATTTCTGTCTTCTGAGAGGCTCTTTCTCTGGTCTGAAAAATGGAAAATCGGAAGGTTATGGTCGGGACTGTAAGGTTGATGCAACACGTTCAAGATTCGACCTCCTAATATTTGATGGTTTCTCTGGCTGAAGGTGGACAGGCATTGTCATTGCAACAAAAATTTACTCAGAAAACGCCATTGTTTCTTCCATATTGCTGGCTCGAGATGGTTATTTAGGAGGTTACAGATTTTGCCGAGTACAACACAATCCTAAAACATGATCACCTGCACCTTGTCAGTACTAGCGTGGCTTTTGAACTTTTTAGCCTTTACGTATTCACATATATTTTTTTCATATTGTGTGCGCTAATGTTTGCTCTAAGGTTCAAAGTGATGTACCCTGGCTTTATCAGTTGTAATGAGACAGGTAAGAAAGTCTTCTTATTTGGTCCAAAAGTATGCAAGTTTACAAAATTCCAGATGGTAGCATGGGGTGTGCACAACTAATTGTCCCTGTAGAATTTATACAACGTTTTTCTTTACAAGATTGAGGCTCATGGGAGAGCGAGGTGATGGAAGGTATGAATTGACAGTTGGATATGATCATCAAGATTTGATTGAACAAAAAAAAGGAGATTTTAGTTATGGCAGAAAAGAGGTTCAGAAAAGAGAACCGTGATGAATGCTTCAGATATGGCAGATCATTTTGAACTTGCTTTTATTCACATAATGTTATAGAGACTTCAGTACAGAAAATTCATTTTACTTTTCGACTCATCCTCGTATGAGCACTGCCCTTTTTAAGGAGACTAGATAGGAACAGGACCTTTTAAGCCAAGGAATAATCTCTCGTACATAATGTACACAGTCATGTGATGAAAAACATTGGGGGAATAAATTGCTCGCAACTTGGAGGTGATGTTCACCCACATACATGGTACTTATCACCTGGAGCTTGATTGGAGACGTACCCTACATCTGAAGGTTGAAGTTAATGCAACTTTTAAAGCTATCCATGATGTTCCGTGCTTTTCTTTCACCTTTTCCTTCTCTGCCTGTATTTGTTTTATATATACATCTCTATCTCCCTCACCCTTTCCCCATATGCACTGCAAAGGACAATGTCCATTAACGAGCAGATACAATCTCCTGAGACGAGGCTAAGAACTCATTGTAATCTGATGGCACTAAACAATGGCTCACGAACTGTTTTCATCACACACAATGATCTCCCAAGCTGAATGTGAGAAAAGTCTGCAAGATCATGTGTAATGGTCACAATATGCCAGATCGCAGACAGCGCTCAAGGTCATTGCATCTTATTTGACACTTTAAACTACGATGCAGTCAAGATGGTCTCCAAAGCAGATGGCGAATCGTGTTTGAGTAATGCCCTAAGACTGCCGAGCCACCTCGCTTTTGTGCAGCGGTGTTGGTATTCTGGTTATTGCGGTTTCGTGTTCTTCCACCTGGGGACAATGCTAAATGCCTGAATGGAAGTTGTATTCCATTAGATTTAAGCAGGAGTCTTTACTCTTGTGCGTGTATTATATACGTATGTGTAGAATGTATACAAACCATGTGCTCATGGCTAATGCTCAAATTTGACTTTACAAAGGCAGTATTTTGTTGTGATAATGTTTAGAGAAATCTTTATATTATTTTCCAGTGAGCCAAGAAAGATGATTGTCCTTTATTTTTTAACTGCCTCGAAGATCCGATTTCCATGTGTTCGTATAACCATGTCTTGATAGAATACTCGCTGTAAACTTACAAATGAGTGATGATTCTCCAGGTCGTGTTTATGTCAAGTATTTGCAAGCACGAAGGAAAACACTTGTAATGATCTGGAACATGTAGTTATTCAATCGAAATGGCCTGTGTTTGTTATTGCGAGCATTCGGCCGCATCTCGACTGTCATACGGAATGGCGATGTGCCAATTAATTCAGCGTTTCATTTTCCATGAACAGCAGACTTGATGTAAGGAGTTAGAGTGTTTTATTAGTGATGTTTTTCAAAAGAAAGAGGACATAATCTTCGAGGCCATCTCAATATTATTATGTTCATGTAAAATTGTGGACAGTAGAGGATGGTGGGGAACATCGTGGAATGTGGGACGTGTGAATGTGAAGAAGAGAGGTAGAAAAATATGTTTTTGTTTATGTATTTATTACCTTATACCTTTTGAGGCAGACAATCGCAGTAACAAATTGTTTCATTAAGGATTCACGAATAAGCAAATTAACGACAAAATTAACCAATTGTACGAGGACGTCTGACAAAGTAGTGCTCTTGAAGTTATTCATTCCTTATTTTGGTGAGAAAATAAATTCTGAGGCTGAACTTACAAGGAGCCTTTAGTTTAGACCTGAGTTTAGAACTTACAAGCCTTTAGTTTAGACCTGACGAACTTTCCCAGCATGCACCGAGATATTTATTAGGAATCTCAGGACTACATCAAGGTAGAAGTAAAAAAAAAGAAATTAGAATTGCACGCATTTGTAAATGAATGTAATTCAGGGTGTTACTAAATTATCTTTCCTATTTTGAATGTAAATTTAAAAAAAATAACTAATTTTTCTGAATATAAAAGCATGCAGTTTTCAACATCTTGTAGCCCAACTCAAAGGTACTTTTTCATTGTGTAAAATGAGCAAAGGTACAGGTACCAATATGAACCAAGGATCAGTACTTTCATTGTGTAAAATTAACCAAGGTAACAATTTAGACCAGGATGTGCTGCAATATCTTTGCTATTCAGAAATATGATCATTTTGGAACTTGACAGCACTGCTATACAGTACAGTATATTGTTATAGTTGCGGGACCAGTCTGGGAATGAACGAATCACGTGGGCCGTCAACCGGCCACCAGCTGGGTTCGCTGACCCAAACCAAGGTCAGAGGCCTTAAATCCTGATACCTCGTCAAAGGGTATGAAGCTGACCGAGGGATACGTGCTCGCATGGTGGGCCAGTCCGATGTACAAAGTGTCCACATTGAAATGAAACAATTGAAGCCTCATAAATTTTTATTGAATACTAGACGACCCGTAAACCCATTGGGTTCTCGTTGTGACAGCAGTTGATGAAAAAATCATTTCAAGAATAAACAAAAAGATAGCTCCAGCAAACTATACCGCTGAGGTTGTTTGCATTGATCAAATTCTCCCAAAGAGTACTTGACTGAATCGGGAATTGATTTTTAAATAATTTTTTCCGTTGCCCGATTTGAATGAAACTTGACATTGCACACCACAGGAGAATGGTGAGTAATGTGGCTCTAAATTTTTTGCGCTATTGTGTATCATTTTGGCTGTATTTTGGGAACATACATACATACATACACACATACATACAAGATGAGAATTTTCGTAATATATCGATAGATAATGCAAACAGAGGAATATTCACACAGCTCAGAATCAGTATGCTTTAGTTTCATTTGGTATGTGGGTACAATATCATTCGGGTACGTTTGAGTGAACATTCAACATGTGTACCATCCGTAGCATGGATTAAGTCACAAGAAGTACTTATTTTCCCTCCACACATTTTCTAACGTCTCATAGGTTAAGGAGGCCACTGCTGCTGTGATGCACTCTTTCAGCTGAACAATGTCCTGCACCTTTGTGTGGTACACTTTGCACTTCACATAACCCCACAGAACAAAACTGAGCGGGTGGCCAGGAAATGCATCCCTCTTTACCCAGCCAGTGGTCTGCCTCCCAAGTATCAAGGAAGGAGTATTTATTACAGGACCAGTGGGGACGAGCCCCATCCTGCTGGAATATGAAGTTTGGTTGACAGTCCTCTACCTGCGGTGCCACGAACAGGTGAAGCATGTCTAAGTACACATAGCCTGTCACAGATTTTTTCCACAAAAAAATACACAAAAGACCGTACCAAACGTTAACTTTAAAAGTCTTTTTCGACATCATGGATTACATGTGGATTCTCTGCTCCCCAGACGCAGCAATTGTGTTTATTAACGCACCCACATGTGTGAAACGTTGCTTCATCGGAGAACATGACCTGGTTCAGTGACTCAGGGTTGGTGTCCAGAATATGGAGCACATGCATGGCATAATTTTTCCTTTTGATATGATCATCCACTCTTAGCTGCTGAACCAGTTGACTCTTATGGATAGAGCTGCAGCCATGTGTGCACAATTTTATGCACAGATGAATGTGGAATTTGCAGTTCATTACTGGCATGATGGATGGATTTCCTTGGGCTTCTGAGGAGGGCAGCAGGTATACGTTTACCATCCTCCTCCGATGTCCTGGGCTTTCCTCCACCATGCTGTTTTAGAACACTGCCAGTCTCCTCGGGTGCATCATAATAGGGGGTGAAAAAAATAAAAGTATGAATATTCATGCTCCCTGGGTGTGCCTTTGTTCCATTTGACAGTAGAAACACACACACCAAATATGAAGCCGATTGGAGGATGTTTAGGGGTTCCTCAAGTTAGCACAATATTGTTGAAATTTGCCAAACTGTAACTGACAACTTGCCGTCGGATATGCACAACGCAGTACACTTCACAATTAATATGGTTGTTTGATATTTTCAAAAACCACAGCAGTCATATAGGATGAAAGAATAGTTTTTCCAAGGAGACCTTGATGAGCTTTTTGACATTGCAATGCAAAATGCTCTCTCCATAATGGACATAATTGTGCCAACTTGAGGAACCCCTAAATATCATGGAATTTTGTTCATTTTTGACCTATAAGTTCTTATGGGGTATTGGAACAAAGGCAAAATCAGGGAGCAGCAAAAATCAAACTTTGATTTTTTTTGGAACACCCTACAGTCTCCTCTAAGTTTTTTTCATCCATGCGTACGGGTCTCCTCTGGTCGGTGGTTCCTTGTTAAACGTTGTACGTAATCGTCGTGGCACCAAGGTAGTCGACTTCAATTCAGCCATCCATAACACATTTTGCCTTTTCTTTTGAGGTCATCATAATTCAAAATGAAACACAAAATAAACTTTAAGCCCAGAAACTTAGATATATGGTGTGGTAACTGTCCAACTTTCAACATTCTCAAATTTATACATCAAGAGTTATGTCTTCAGTCATTTCATTTCAATGTGGGCCCCCTGTATAACTGAAAAGCTGTTATGATGCACCATATGTTATTTTACTGAGCTTTCGTCACTTTTACCGACTTATGCACCTGAAGGGTGCCGGTCGTGAAAACTAAAAGGGGTGGATCCAGAAATTTTTTAGGGGGGGGTTCACTGAAGAAAGATGTTCTCATATTGTGAAATATACCACCAAGCCTTATTCAAGTCAATGTAATCGTTGAGGAAAATCTGTTTAATCTAGCCAGAGCTAGATCTGACCAGTGCAGTGGTAATGATTGTGTGATCTGATCATTGATCTGACCAGTAAACTTTGAGCAGTGTCCGACCATAAATTTACTTTCTCCACAGGAAAATTTGACGAAAAGGCCTCAGGCCTGTCACTAACTGATTCCACAGAAAAGCTGAAGATTTTGGAATCTTTGCGACGGATCTTCACAACAACAATGTAAATACACAAAATGTTTCCAATACAAATCAATGAAAATATCAAACGGACAAGCACAAAATGAGGTGAAATGACCCCAAACACGAAACCTAAACTCGCCATTGCCGACCATCAGATCATTAATTATAATAATGGAGGATGTAGACACTGAAACTTTGAGGCCGAGCATTTAAGTGTAGTGTTTATTCGCTAAGTGTAGCGAAGACCTATAGTCTTCAGTTGTCCTACCCTTCCTCCCACCCATGGTTCACTGAAGCTTGTGGCGAGGCAGTTGTCCTGAAACAACTTGCCTTCACCTCATGGAAAGCAAACCCAACTGAGGGTAATCTCAGTTCCTTCAAAAAAGCTCGGAACAAGTGTGTATCTACCCTCAGGAGAGCCAGAAAACAACATCTTTCTAATCTCAAGTCTGAACTCTCAAACCCCTCTCCCTCTTCGAAATCCTGGTGGTGTCAAATCAAATCTGTTTCTGGTGTACGTTCCCCCGCCATCCCCTCTCTTACCTCAAATGGCCGTACTGCTGATACGGCATGTGAAAAGGCTGAATGCCGAAGGTCAGTGTTTGCATCAAAGTCTTGTGTCCCAAACCCATCGCTTTCTGCACCAACCTTAACCAGTCGCACCCTTCTGTCCCTGGACTCTGTGTCCTTTTCTCCTGACAAGGTGGAGAGCTTGCTGTGAAACCTTGACTCAGATTCTGCAACCGATCCAGACAGCATCAGCCCATGTGTCCTAAAAACCTGCTCTCTGCTCTTGCTCACCCTCTTTCTGTTTTATTCACCCTCTCATTTGCTCAAGGTCTTCTGCCATCTGCTTGGAAATCAGCAAACATTACTGCCCTGCATAAAAAGGTGCAAAAACAGATCCCTGTAACTATAGACCAATCAGCCTTCTCCCAATCATCAGCAAGGTTATGGAATCCATCATCGCTTCAGACATGAAATCCTTCCTCTTCTCCAATGGCTTGATTTCCGATCATAAATTTGGTTTCAGAACAGGTCACGCTACCCTGGATATGCTGCTTCTGCTCTCCCAACAATGGATAGACGTCCTCAATGCCAGACAGGAAATCAGAGCCATATCCTGAGATATATCACGTGTTTTTGACACGGTCTGGCACCCTGCCCTGCTCACCAAACTCTCTTCCTATGGTATCCAAGGCCATCTCCACTCATGGCTCGCAGACTTCCTCTCCTGTCGCAGTCAACGTGTGGCCCTAAATGGAGTTCTCTCATCCCCTCTTCCTGTCCAGGCTGGAGTTCCTCAAGGGAGCATTCTGGGCCCTGTTCTTTTTCTGGTTTTCATCAATGATCTCTCCGACTCTCTGGCTAATCCTCTATATCTCTTTGCTGATGACTCCACCCTCATCGGTCATCCCTCAGACCGGCAAGCAGCAGCTTCTTCGCTCACTGCAGATATGGGTAAAATCACAAACTGGTCCAACATGTGGAACATGTCTTTCTATCCAAACAAATCTCACACTCTCACTTTGCCTCTCTGAAAGGACCGTTTGGAAAAACCCCCCCATCCACTTTCTCAATAATCCCCTGGAAGATGTCCTTTCTTTAAAGCTTCTGGGTCTCACAATCTGCCATGACCTTTCCTGGGAAAGCCACATTTCAAACCTCGCCTCCAAAGCCAGTCACCGAGTGGGAATCCTCCGTCATGCAAGGTCCTTCCTCGGCCCACCTGAGCTCCTGACGACTTACAAAGCTTTTGTCCACAGCCTGATGGAGTACTGCTCTCCCCTCTGGGCTGGTGCTCCTGCCTCCCACCTTTCTCAGCTTCACGCTGTATAAACCAAGGCATTTCGGATCATTGGCACCTCCCCCAATGAGGCTGAGTCTTTGGGCCTCTCACTCAATCACCGCAGGTTGGTCGGTGGTCTTTCTGTCTCCTACCGTCTCCTCTCCAGCCTCGCCCCCCCTGCTCTCTGTGCGATTTGTCCTCACCACATTTCCGCAGTGCGCTCAAGGTCCGCCAACAACCCCCTTCTGGTAAAACTACAAAAATCACGAATCACTGCTCACCTTCACTCTTTCATTCCTCTTTTTTCCCGCCTTTGGAATAAACTCCCTCACTCTATTCATTTCCATTCTTCCCTCCAGGCCTTCAAAACAGCTGTTCACCACCACCTCTTATCTTTCCCCATCAGGTCAGGTCAGGTATGTGAGCATGTGCCAGAACAGCGCGTCGCTGCGTCCACTTTCCGCCGGTACTCCAGGGGCCTCTGTCTGGCCATCCCCCAGGCAGATGCCAGGCCCATCCCCATCTCCTTGAGATGATGGTCAACCTGCTGCAACCACGAGGCACGTGGTCGGCCCACTGGCCTACTACACTCATGAGACTCCATCGCTGAGAGAATCTAGTGAGCAAGATCAGTGTCAGGAAAACGAGACACATGTCCATACAGCTGCAACTGACGCACACGGCAATGCAGGTAACAAATCTCATCCGAGTCTCTCTCAGCAACCGCTCGTTGGACACAAAATCCGACCAGCGATAGCCAAGGATTCTCCGAAGAGACCTGGTACCAAAGGAATTAAGTCGCCGTCTCAGATCCTTGGTCAGAGTCCAAGTCTCGCATCCATAGAGCAAGACTGGAAGTACCAAGGACCTGAAGACTCGGACTTTCTTCCTCCCGCACAGGTACCGGCAGTGCCACACCCCATTATCCAGTGAATCCATGACTCCCCAGGCCCGACCCAGACGTCAATTGACCTCTGACTCGCAGCCAGCAGAGACATGAATATAAATGCCAAGGTAAGTGAATCTCTCCACGACCTCAACATCCTCACCACAAACAGACACAGACAGGACAGCAGCATCCAAGATGTCACCGAAAGCCTGAATCTTAGTTTTGACCCAAGAAACCCGTAATCCCAGTGGCTCTGACTCCTCATTCAGCACCTCGAGGGCCCCCAAAAGGATATCTAAAGTCTCCGCAAAGATGACTGCATCATCTGCAAAATCAAGGTCTGAGATCTTGACATTCCCAAACGATGCACCGCAGCTTGATCTCTCCGACATCCTCCCTAGAATCCAGTCCATACAAGTGCGGAAAAGTGTGGGGGCAAGTACACATCCCTGACGAACTCCAGTAACAACTGGAAATAAGTCAGAGATGGTACCGCCACACTTCACAGCACTCTCAGTACCAGAGTAGAGTTCAGACATCAGATCGATCAGTTTTGGTGGCACTCCACGAAGACCAAGAATCCTCCAGAGGACATCCCGATTCACTGAATCGAACGCTTTACAGAGATCAACATAGGCTGCAAGCAGCCCCTGCCGAAACTCTCGTCTGCGTTCGGTGAGGACACGAAGAGCAAGGATATGGTGAATCGTTGACCTCTTTGGTGTAAAGCCTGACTGCTCTGGACGCTGGTGCTCAAGCAGATGGTGGCGAACCCTATCAAGAATTATCATGAGTAAAGACCTTGCCCGGCACTGAGAGCAGCGTCACCCCTCGGTAGTTGTTGCAGTCTTGGCGATCACCCTTCCCTTTCCAGAGAGGAACAACCAGGCCCCTCTTCCAATCAGTTGGGATGATGCCTGTGTTCCAGGCAGAGCACAAAACTGCATGCAACGACACGAGTGCAGCATTTCCACCAGCCTTGAGAAGTTCGGCATGGATGCCACAGGTCCCTGGAGCTTTACCCTGTTTCAACCGGTTCACCGCAGCCCGTGTTTCCACAAGCGAATGTGGACCACAGTTGATTGGAGGGTCAGCAACAGGGATTGTAACACCCTTGACGTCCAACTCGACTGCTGGGGGATCAGCCTGGTACAATCGCTCAAAGTAACCGGCCCAGCTGGCCTTCACTTCAGACTCCTCTGTCAAGAGCCTACCACTCTCTGCTCTAACTGCAGTGCTCCGAGGGATGGGCTTGGATGACGCAATGCGTGAATTCCCCTGTAAGCGGGACGAGAATCACCTGTCCACAGGTGATGCTCTACCCCCTCACAGATTCCTCACACATAGGCCTCCTTGTCCACCCTCAGTGCACGTACAGTTTTACGCCTCAGCTCCCTGAACAGCTCAGCTCTGCCATTCAGCCTGGCCCTGCGACTCTGGTCAATGGTATCCAGTGTCCCTTGAGAGACAAAATTCTTCTTTGCCCTGCGGTGAGCTCCAAGGCATCCACCGGCAACATCAAGGACGGTGGTCTTGAAGGCGCTGCACAACTCTTCAGGACCCCACAAAGCACCCAGACCCCCCAAGTGTCCACTCAGCTTGTTCGCAAACTCCTCAGCTACCCTCTCATCCCTGAGCTTGCCAACATCCAGCCTAGGCTGGGATGGTACCATTCTCTTGGATTTAAGGTGCAGCTTTAGAGTTGCTACAACAAGCCTGTGGTCAGTATTGAGGAACTGAGCACTCCGGTAGACCCTGCAGTTCTGGATCATCCTCCAACGACCGTCAATGAGGACATGGTCAATCTCCTTTGCCACACCACCAGCGTTGGAATACCAAGTCCAGCGATAAGCTTGTGGGCGCTGAAACCATGAACCAGCCACCCAAAGTCCATGACTTCTTGCAAAGTCAAGGAACTTAGTGCTATTCTGGTTCATAGTTCCTGACCCATGGGGACCAACACACACCTCATAACCATCCCTATCAGTTCCAGTCGATGCATTGAAATCCCCCAAGACTAGGAGTGTATCTCGTCTGGGGCACTGATCAACCACAGACTCGAGTGTGGCGTAGAATGCATCCTTCACGGTGAGATCACTCGCCTCAGTCGGAGAATAAACAGAGACCAGGTAGTCCGGGAGCCAACCGATCAAAATTAAAAAAAAATTGCCCGGTCTGCTATAAAATTTTTGTGTTGATTTTCATAAAGAGACACCCTTTGAGTATATGAAAACCAATGTTGGCAATGGTGAAACTCTTGCGCAACAACACAGTCAACACTTTTGCGAGCCCCCTCTGATAACAAAATGTTGGCAAAAGCGAAGATGTAGGATGGGGGTAGGGGTAATTCATATTGTCCTAAAATCATAACCACTAAACCTATATACACAAATGACCCCTCATATTAAAGAGGAGTTCATTTCCTATATCACAATTGGTGTAGATTTAACCTACCTACAATTGACAAGGTTATATGTCAAACAACAAAAGATTTATGTAACTCAGAAATGCTTGACTATCAATGGGGTCAGGAACAAGAACATACTTTTACATGCCATGGTTTTAAGGAAGATAAAATTAGAAATGGATTATATTAACACAATATTGTGACATTAAACATCCTCTTCAGAGGAAGAGTCACTCTCTGAAACAACTCCACCACATGAACCTCTCTGACCAAGGCATATGCTTGTCACTCAGCAAGGCACAGCAGCCTTTTTGCATGAACATCGTTTCAGACATTTGGATAATTTGCACATGCATGACACCGTTTTGTCTATGTTTGGCTTGGCTGGCTTAGACATGAGAATTGGGACCAGTTTTCCATTGATAAGGGTTCTGCCAAATGTTGTGGCTGGGGGAAGTGCTCGGTCACTGAGATGTGCACGTCTATACAGAAGCAATTGATACAATGCTCTTAAAACAAGGAAGTAAAAGGCATCTTCTGTTGCTGGCAGTGACCTAAGGTCTAATTTTGAAGAGACAAACATATGCTGCCTGAGGGTATCCAAACAGCTGAACCCTTTTTTGCCATGCAGAGCAGTCCAGTATACTCTGGCCTCATCAATGACACATTCTGTTGCTGCCATTTCACTATCTCTTCCAAAATCAACAAGGTGGGGAAGGTTTCCTATCAGTCCCAGAGAAACCTGTGCCGCTCTTCTTTTCACAGGAACACAGGCATCATCCCAACTGACTGGAAGAGGGGCCTTGTTGTCCCTCTCTGGAAAGGGAAGGGTGATCGCCAAGACTGCAACAACCACCGAGGGGTGACGCTGCTCTCAGTGCCGGGCAAGGTCTTTGCTCGGATAATTCTCGATAGGGTTCGCCACCATCTGCTTGAGCACCAGCGTCCAGAGCAGTCAGGCTTTACACCAAAGAGGTCAACGATTGACCGTATCCTTGCACTTCGTGTCCTCACCGAACGCAGACGAGAGTTTCGGCAGGGGCTGCTTGCAGCCTATGTTGATCTCTGTAAAGCGTTCGATTCAGTGAATCGGGATGTCCTCTGGAGGATTCTTGGTCTTCGTGGGGTGCCACCGAAAATGATCGATCTGATGTCTGAACTCTACTCTGGTACTGAGAGTGCTGTGAAGTGTGGTGGTACCATCTCTGACTTATTTCCAGTTGTTACTGGAGTTCGTCAGGGATGTGTACTTGCCCCCACACTTTTCAGCACTTGTATGGACTGGATTTTAGGGAGGATGTCGGAGAGATCAAGTTGCGGTGCATCGTTTGGCAATGTCAAGATCTCGGACCTTGATTTTGCAGATGATGCAGTCATCTTTGCGGAGACTTTAGACATCCTCTTGGGGGCCCTCGAGGTGCTGAATGAGGAGTCGGAGCCGTTGGGATTACGGATTTCTTGGGTCAAAACTAAGATCCAGGCTTTCGGTGACATCTTGGATGCTGCTGTCCTGTCTGAGTGTTTGTGGTGAGGATGTTGAGGTCGTGGATAGATTCACTTACCTTGGCAGTGATATTCATGTCTCCGCAGGTTGTGAGCCGGAGGTCAATAGACGTCTGGGTTGGGCCTGGGGAGTCATGGATTCACTGGATCATGGGGTGTGGCGCTGCCGGTACCTGTGCGGGAGGACGAAAGTCCGAGTCTTCAGGTCCTTGGTACTTCCAGTCTTGCTCTATGGGTGCGAGACTTGGACTTTGACCAAGGATCTGAGACGGAGACTTAATTCCTTTGATACCAGGTCTCTTCGAAGAATCCTTGGCTATCGCTGGTCGGATTTTGTGTCCAACGAGCGGTTGCTGAGAGAGACTCGGATGGGATTTGTTACCTGCATAGTCCGTGAGCGTCAGCTGCGGCTGTATGGACATGTGGCTCGTTTTCCTGACGCTGATCCTGCTCACCAGATTCTCTCAGCGAGGGAGTCTCATGAGTGGAGGAGGCCAGTGGGCCGACCACGTGCCTCATAGTTGCAGCAGGTTGACCATCATCTCAAGGAGATGGGGATGGGCCTGGCATCTGCCTGGGGGATGGCCAGATGGAGGCCCCTGGAGTACCGGCGGAAAGTGGACGCAGCGACGCGCTGTTCTGGCACATGCTCCCATACCTGACCTGACCTCTTCTTTTCCCCTTCTGAATGGGTAGCTCACTGTGTCACATCCACACAACACATATGTGCACAGAAGTGTAGCTGCGACATCAAGAGGATTTTCTGGTACTTCTTGCTCAACACTTCTACCAGCTCATGAATAGGTAGGTATTGATTCTGCCATTGTATCCAGAGTTCTTGCAATGTGTTCAAGCAGCAGAAGTGATATATACACAGCATAATTATGTCTGTATCTGTTGCATGCACAACAGCTCGATGGTGATCAAGATATTCCACACAATATGCAAGATGAGCAATAATCCTTGTGTCTGCCTCTTCATGTTCTTATCAAGGTAAGTCCAGAACTGAACTTGATGCTGATGTGATGGAAAGAGTGTGACCTTTGTTTTCCATCATACCACCAAGAATGATGGTCACTCCATCCGGAATAGCTTCAGGACTCTCACAAAGGGAAGTGCCAATGAAGTTCTGAAGATTTCCTTTATTTCTTGGATTCTTCATGAGTAAATTCCAGTCCGGAATTTCTAGACTCTTGGATGGTGAGAATTGTCTTGCCTGTTCTGTCTGGTTTCTCCTCTGCTGCTCATGACCCTTCAAAGTATGGCTATCATCAAAATCAAACTGATCACCAATGATGTTGACACAGTTGCACATTTCAGGTTTCAACTGCAGGAGCTTGCGAAGATACAGCATGGGGAAGTTCACCAAATGTTTTTGCACCCATTTTTTGGTAATTATTTCCAAATGCCATTGTGTCTACCAGATAAACTGTGTATAGGTCACTCTGTGGTAATGATGGCAGCTGTAAAACAACATCCTGCTCAGCTTCAGCAATTAGCACTGCCACGAAATCAGACTTGTTGCCTTTGCGCATTACAAACCCCTGTGCTAAGCGTGGATCAACCTCAAACAGGGATGATGGATAGTCTGTCCACTCATGGGAAAATGCAATCTGTCTTGTGACTGGGTCGGCATCTCGATAGAAACACAGCACACGTGTAGTTGCAGTCTCATCTTGATAGATCCTGATTAAACTGTTTCCTTGATGGTTTTGATTTCTTCTGTGAGGAGAAAGTTACCAGCTTCAGTGGTTCAATCTTAATAGAGACCACCTCTTCTGCTTTCATAATGGCTTCCATGCCCTTAGCTTGAGCATGGACCAAGTCTTTTGAAGCATCCTTCTCACCAGTTGCTCTATTGAGCAGATCCACTTGGTTGTTACACTGGAATGGGTTTATCATCTGCTGGCATATCACTTTCTTGATCTCCTCAACATGCATATGTTCTTCTGTTGCCTGCTTATGTGTTTCTCCATGATGAGTAGATTCCTGTTGGCCTAGATTAGCCATAGACTTTATGTTCTCTGATACAGCTGTGAGAAATGGTGCTGTCTTCACATATTTATCTCGAGCAGCTGGTGCCTGAGATATGCCTTTGAACAGAGATGTCTTCCCTTCATTGTTGTATGTCTGCTCCAGGGCCATGTCACTCCAAACACCATTGAATTTTCCTTTGGAAGAGTGAACTGTGAAGTACCCAACCTGGATCCAGCAAACCTTAACCGAACTGTGTTCAATAGAGTAAGAGGATTTTGGGGGTAGGGGTAACTTTGGTTGACAAAAATGTTAATTTTCTCTTTAAAAATTGATAGAACTCACTCAAATTTGCTGTTTTAATTAGCCAAGGATACCATGTTCATATCACATTAAGAGAAATTAGTATTCTAATGCAGCATCTGCCTATGATAAGAAAAGTTCTAAAGGCCATCTTCAAAAAACGTTATTTTTAAGGCATTTTTCACAAAATTATGTACTTTTACGAGGTTTACTTCCACAAAGGCAATTTTTTTTTGTCATTTTACAATGCACTGATTGAATTCTTACATTTAGTTCACATTTATTTTTCATGAATGTGATTTTTTAATTTTTTTAGAAATTTTATTGACAATTGCTGTTTTATCAAATTTTTCAAATCTTCCTCAAACAAAAACGTCCGCCAAAATTTTTCGCAAGAGCTTATGAATTGCAAACATTGGTTTTCATGAACTGCAAACATATATCTAAACATCCTGGGGGTGTAAAATTTTATAGCAGAGGCTGTAAGGTCCAACCCTAAAACAGCCTCGTACACAGGTTGGCTCCCGGACTAAGGGAAATGACACTGAAGGAGTGACGAATCCTTAATCTCATAATACGCTCGTTGACCGGTGTTACCTCAGTTATCATTGGGGTCAGCTTATTGGACACAGCTACAGCAACTCCTTGGGTATGTAACCATCAGAGCGACCAGACCAATAGTAGGTGTAACCACCCACCATTATCTCGCCACAATCCGGTCTCCGAACCTCAGAGAGAGCTGCAATCCCGATGTCCAAACGCTTGAGCTCAGATGATAACAGAGACAGGTAGGACATCCTCTCTTAGGGATAGGACATTCCAGGCACCCACCCGAAGGGACCGCCTCAGGTTAACCCAAGGAGACCGCCGTCTGGTGGACGACACCTCAGCACCACTCCGTCACACTCTCCTGCAATCTGATCCAGGGATGTTACCCCATGGTTTCCCTCCTATCATCAAAGATTGGGGGTCCCGAAGGGTTTGCCCCAATCCCGTCATCCGGTGAGCTGCCCTGCGAAGGGAAGCTGCACAGGAGGTACTCCCACGGAGTGGGTTTTCAGATTTTTTTTTTGCGTTTTTGTGTTTTGCGGAATGAAGGGTTTTACGGTGGCCGGAGTGCAAATCCTGCCACCAACCTCCTAATAAAAAAGTAACCCAACTGCAGGAGGAAGTCCGCAGACACAGTTGGGCACTAGATATGGATGGCCGTTGGCTCACAAGGAGCTCCTCCGCCCTTTGACAAGTTTTGTTTTTAATCCTGCTGGGTGTCCATATCCAAACACCCTCCTCACCAGAAAACCTGGTGGGGGAGACGGTTTAGTCGCCGACAACCCGACCATGCAACAGGTTAGTATAGGTTTACATGGTACCTGTAGCAGGTCACAGATCTAACCTGACCTGACACCATCCTAATTCTCGATCTTTTCTACCCCCGTTAATCCACCCAAAACCCACCTCCTTCAAATTCCCTGCTTTCCTTCCGGATAGTCCCTGTAATGTCCATCTTGCATTCCCCATGTTCCCCGCCCCATCCCTCTCCCTTCCACAGATCTCCGAATGTCTCTGTTCCCCACTGTTTTGTCCCTCCCACTCCCACCCCTCTTGTCTCATGCCCCATTTTGCTGTGTGTTGTGTGTTAACTCTCATACGAGACTCGACAAGGCATACAAAAAAAAAAATAATAATGATTCAAAAACCGCTTGTCGGATTGAGACAAGTTTTTCACCATTGGAGCGAGTATTCATGTGGAATGTTTTAATGATAATTATGCCATCATAGGTCACGTGGTGTGGCAGCCATCTTTGGACAAAAAATAAAAAAAATTGGACCTCTGCATCTCTGAAACCGCAACATGGGAAAAAATTGAAACTTGGCACCAGGCAAGTGCTCTGCATGTGGAATAAGTGCAATTTCTTATGATGTCACAAGTGCCTTTGTTATGACGTCATAATTGCATGCATAGAACGCTACATCCGATCAGTATGAAAATTTTTGTTGGTCATCTATGGGTAAATTGATCCACAGAAAAAAATTGATGACATCATCGGTCACATGGTTCGGCAGCCATATTGTTTGTTGTTTTTAATAATTAAAAAAAAAACCTTCAAAAATCTCCCTCTCTGAAGTGGCTGAAGAGATAGAGGCGAAACTTTACAAGTATGACCACCTATCCATGAGGAACAAAACGTTCACACCTGTGATGTCATAGTTGACATGGTTTGGCAGCCATAGTGGATTTTCCATAAAACCTATAAAAATCTTCGTCTCCAGAAAGGCTGGACAAATCAAGGGGAAACGTCACAAACACGTTCCCCAAGCATTGGGATACCAGGGTGTTCACAATAATTGATGTCACATGGTCTGGAAGCCGTATTGGATTGAGAAACAATTTTTTTTTAATTTTTTTCAATTGAACCACTTCATCAATTGATGTGAAACTTCACAATTATGATGTAGTTGTGAAGGGGAATATAGGTTTTCAATTCCAACCTGATCGGAAGCATGGTCTGGCAGCCAAAATTATTTATTTTTTTGATGTGAGTTCTTGGTGATTTCTTTTTTTGAATAAGGCTCAATAAGGTTTGAAGGTCGATGAGTAACAGCTGAAATGCGAATCCTCTCCAGTTTCCTCCTGTTGACTTGAGGCGCCACGAGGAGGAGCAATGTAAGGGACACATTAACACATTTTGGAGTTAATGCCATATAGCACTATTGTAACCCTTCCCCTATCATCCGAGCCTATCATCATCATATCATTAAAAAATGTCACATCATATCATAAAAAAACATTAAAAATAACAAGCAGTGTAACCTGGTGTGTAAGATAACAAGCAGTGTAACCTGGTGTATAAGATAACAAGCAGTGTAACTTGGTGTGTAAGATAAGCCGTGTAACCTGGTGTATGAGATAACAAGCAGTGTAACCTGGTGTGTAAGATAACAAGCAGTGTAACTTGGTGTGTAAGATAAGCCGTGTAACCTGGTGTATAAGATAACAAGCAGTGTAACCTGGTGTGTAAGATAACAACCAGTGTATCCTGGTGTATAAGATAACAAGCAGTGTAACCTGGTGTATAAGATAACAAGCAGTGTAACCTGGTGTATAAGATAACAAGCAGTGTAACCTGGTGTATAAGATAACAAGCAGTGTAACCTGCTGTATAAGATAACAAGCAGTGTAACCTGGTGTGTAAGATAACAAGCAGTGTATCCTGGTGTATAAGATAACAAGCAGTGTAACCTGGTGTATAAGATAACAAGCAGTGTAACCTGGTGTATAAGATAATGTGTAACCTGCTGTATAAGATAACAAGCAGTGTAACCTGCTGTATAAGATAACAAGCAGTGTAACCTGGTGTATAAGATAACAAGCAGTGTAACCTGGTGTATAAGATAACAAGCAGTGTAACCTGGTGTATAAGATAACAAGCAGTGTAATCTGGTGTATAAGATAACAAGCAATGTAACCTGCTGTATAAGATAACAAGCGGTGTAACCTGGTGTGTAAGATAACAAGCAGTGTATCCTGGTGTGTAAGATAACAAGCAGTGTATCCTGGTGTATAAGATAACAAGCAATGTAACCTGCTGTATAAGATAACAAGCAGTGTAACCTGGTGTATAAGATAACAAGCAGTGTAACCTGGTGCATAAGATAACAAGCAATGTAACCTGCTGTATAAGATAACAAGCAGTGTAACCTGGTGTGTAAGATAACAAGCAGTGTAACCTGGTGTATAAGATAACAAGCAGTGTAACCTGGTGTATAAGATAACAAGCAGTGTAACCTGGTGTATAAGATAACAAACAGTGTAACCTGGTGTATAAGATAACAAGTAGTGTAACCTGCTGTATAAGATAACAAGCAGTGTAACCTGGTGTATAAGATAACAAGCAGTGTAACCTGGTGTATAAGATAACAAGCAGTGTAACCTGGTGTATAAGATAACAAGCAATGTAACCTGCTGTATAAGATAACAAGCAGTGTAACCTGGTGTGTAAGATAACAAGCAGTGTATCCTGGTGTGTAAGATAACAAGCAGTGTATCCTGGTTTATAAGATAACAAGCAGTGTATCCTGGTGTATAAGATAACAAGCAGTGTAACCTGGTGTATAAGATAACAAGCAGTGTAACCTGGTGTATAAGGTAACAAGCAGTGTAACCTGGTGTGTAAGATAACAAGCAGTGTATCCTGGTGTATAAGATAACAAGCAGTGTAACCTAGTGTATAAGATAACAAGCAGTGTAACCTGGTGTATAAGATAACAAGCAGTGTAACCTGGTGTGTAAGATAACAAGCAGTGTAACCTGGTGTGTAAGATAACAAGCAGTGTAACCTGGTGTATAAGATAACAAGAAGTGTAACCTGGTGTGTAAGATAACAAGCAGTGTAACCTGGTGTGTAAGATAACAAGCAGTGTAACCTGGTGTGTAAGATAACAAGCAGTGTAACCTGGTGTATAAGATAACAAGCAGTGTAACCTGGTGTATAAGATAACAAGCAGTGTAACCTGGTGTATAAGATAACAAGCAGTGTAACCTGGTGTACAAGATAACAAGCAGTGTAACCTGGTGTATAAGATAACAAGCAGTGTAACCTGGTGTATAAGATAACAAGCAGTGTAACCTGGTGTATAAGATAACAAGCAGTGTAACCTGGTGTATAAGATAACAAGCAGTGTAACCTGGTGAGTAAGATAACAAGCAGTGTAACCTGGTGTATAAGATAACAAGCAGTGTAACCTGGTGTATAAGATAAGAAGCAGTGTAACCTGGTGTATAAGATAACAAGCAGTGTAACCTGGTGTATAAGATAATAAGCAGTGTAACCTGGTGTATAAGATAACAAGCAGTGTAACCTGGTGTATAAGATAACAAGCAGTGTAACCTGGTGTACAAGATAACAAGCAGTGTAACCTGGTGTATGATAACAAGCTGTGTAACCTGGTGTGTAAGATAACAAGCTGTGTAACTTGGTGTGTAAGATAACAAGCAGTGTAACCTGGTGTGTAAGATAACAAGCAGTGTAACCTGGTGTATAAGATAACAAGCAGTGTAACCTGGTCTATAAGATAACAAGCAGTGTAACCTGGTGTATAAGATAACAAGCAGTGTAACCTGGTGTGTAAGATAACAAGCAATGTAACCTGGTGTGTAAGATAACAAGCAGTGTAACCTGGTGTGTAAGATAACAAGCAGTGTAACCTGGTGTATAAGATAACAAGCAGTGTAACCTGGTGTATAAGATAACAAGCAGTGTAACCTGGTGTATAAGATAACAAGCAGTGTAACCTGGTGTATAAGATAACAAGCAGTGTAACCTGGTGTATAAGATAACAAGCAGTGTAACCTGGTGTATAAGATAACAAGCAGTGTAACCTGGTGTATAAGATAACAAACAGTGTAACCTGGTGTATAAGATAACAAGCAGTGTAACCTGGTGTATAAGATAACAAGCAGTGTAACCTGGTGTACAAGATAACAAGCAGTGTAACCTGGTGTATAAGATAACAAGCAGTGTAACCTGGTGTATAAGATAACAAACAGTGTAACCTGGTGTATAAGATAACAAGCAGTGTAACCTGGTGTATAAGATAACAAGCAGTGTAACCTGGTGTATAAGATAACAAGTAGTGTAACCTGGTGTATAAGATAACAAGCAGTGTAACCTGGTGTATAAGATGACAAGCAGTGTAACCTGGTGTATAAGATAACAAGCTGTGTAACCTGGTGTATAAGATAACAAGCAGTGTAACCTGGTGTGTAAGATAACAAGCAGTGTAACCTGGTGTATAAGATAACAAGCAGTGTAACCTGGTGTATAAGATAACAAGCAGTGTAACCTGGTGTATAAGATAACAAGCAGTGTAACCTGGTGTATAAGATAACAAGCAGTGTAACCTGGTGTATAAGATAACAAGCAGTGTAACCTGGTGTATAAGATAACAAACAGTGTAACCTGGGGTATAAGATAACAAGCAGTGTAACCTGGTGTATAAGATAACAAGCAGTGTAACCTGGTGTATAAGATAACAAGCAGTGTAACCTGGTGTATAAGATAACAAGCAGTGTAACCTGGTGTGTAAGATAACAAGCAGTGTAACCTGGTGTATA
>NC_140965.1:41862373-41867373 GCF_056783735.1 Eptatretus burgeri
TCTCAGAATTTTCCTCTTTCGCACAGACGGCCTCCTGTAATCCGCTTTACATTGAAAAAGTCAAATGTTTTGTTTATTTGCACTTTCTGTGATTTGTTTCTCCTTCAACTTGAACTTGTTCATGGACATCATTTCCCACTAACACCGATCCTGTCGGTTTTGTGGGATTTAAAATTTTTTTTAAATAAAGCTGTTAATAGTTGATGATGTCTAAACTTCCAAGAAGTGATTGATTGCCCTGGTAGTTTGTATAATTTTATGAAAGATCTCTGATGCTACTACTTTAACGGTCCCACTTATTCCCAACTTATGGGGTGGACGGAGAAAGGGTTTTTGTTTTTTTGCTTTTTAGTCCAAGCCTTTCACGAACCAGCTGGACAGGCCTGACATTCGACTGGCAGCGGTTATGTCAGGAATTTGGAATTTGTTCAAGTAATGGCGAGGCCTGGCAGGATGACTTGTAGGTACTCGCACTCGCCTTTAAGCTGTCTAGCCTGGGTTTGAATCCCGACCCACCTATATAATGTCATCACAGGCAGGGCGATTCATCAATGTGTGTGCGGTCCCTCAGATGAACGTTAAACTCGGCGTCCCGTCTGCTAGCATTCGTGAGTGGGCGCTAAAGATCCCATGGTGTCCTTCGTGTGGAGCACGTGAGATATCTCCGGGCCCCATGAACAAATTCCAAATTTCTGTTCTCGCCATCGTCGAACACGAGTCCTGGCCAGCTGGTTCGTGAAAGACTTGCACCAAGCTTCCCCCGGTCAACCCCACAAGAACGTGGGAATCGTTATGACAGTTAAAGAAGAAGAGGAAGAAGATATTCACGGTAATGGCACTAACACACCCGTAACACACCCGTAACACACCACTGCATCTTTACAAACGTCCACGAGCTTATGCGAGCAGACAGGACACCCTGCTTTAACGTCCATCCCAAGGACGGCATGCTCATTGATGCAGCGTCCTCCCTGTGAAACATCTGTGTGATAGTTTATAGTCTGTCGGGAATCAAACCCAGACGAGGAAGCTAAAAGCTAAGTTGAACTATAAAGACGTCTGAACGTCAGCATTTTCTTTAATGGCTGGCTGAGCTACAAAATGAAGATATTGCTTGTATTATGTCAGGATGTCAATTATTTACATCGTCATTTCTGTAATTTTAGGCTTTAAAAAAAAGGTTTATTACGCACTTTTAGATGTCTCACCTACCTACTCACCTAACCGGCGAAAACTCACCTACTCTTTGTGAAGGACACCGTGGGATCTTTAGCGTCCACCAATTGGTGTCGGTAGACGTGATGCCCAGTTTAACGTCCATCCGAGGGACGGCGCACACACATTGATGAATCGTCCTGCCTGTGTAACACCTGGATGAGAGTTTTTATAGCCTGGTTGGAATTCAAACCCAGGCTAGACAGCTCAGAGCGAGCATGCGTACCTCGAGGCCATCTTGCCAGGTCCTACTACACACATTCTACTTTTTTATTGGTGAAGTAATACAGCACATAAATAAATGAAGTTGTAAGATGATTTTGAACAAATATTTTTTGTTATAATGAATGGCGTCGATTGCGCTTACATTTCAATTCTGCCATTGCCGTTGTCCACTTTTAGTTCCAATAACAATAGAACTGTAATTTAAAAAAAAAATGAACCAGGTATGCCAAACACTTGCAGATGGAAGACTGTGTGGAGGAAGCGTTCTGCACAATCTCAAGAAAACCAGTGTTTTAAAGCAAGAATCATGAACCAACGTTTCAATTTTACTCACCAAGGCTATCGGATCTCATCAGTAGTAGTGTTTGTACGTCGTTTCATTTTGCTTTGTGTGTGGTGCATAGTTGCATGTGTTCAGGGTTACCACATGCACGGACGGCTCTTGCCTGTAGCTTGAGGAAATGCTTTCCCAGCTCTCTGGAATATTTCAGCCCTAATCGAGTTTTCTGGGATGGCAGTTGGTTGTTGCCTGAGGCAAGAGCACAACCAGCTGTTCAAGCGGAAGACTCCTGCTTTCTTTTGGGTGTTCAGTACGATCTGTTAACTACCTGATGGATCACCACAGTACCAATTGTAACCATTTTGTCCGGGACACAATGAATAGTTTTCTATGCTTGACCGGACTCAGTGGCATAATGGTTAGATGTGAGAGCGTCCGCTTCGAGTCTGGGAGGTCGGCGGTTTAAACCCCGGCCGAGTCACACGAAACACTTTAAAAATGGTACATGCTGCTTCTTTGTTTGACGTTCAGCATTTAAAAAAAGGAAAGAGCACAAGAAAACAACCATAGGTCGGCAACCATTGTGCAGGCTTGGGTGGGACTAATAGCCTCCTCTCCTCCTCCACTGAAGTTGTATGGATTGCCAAAACGACATCTTTTGCCATTTTTCCCTTCTCAATCCCACAACAAATAAAATACACAATTACACCAACCCACATTACAAATGTACAACTCCCTCGCACATGCATATCTTCATACAATTGCCAGTCACCTCTGACAAAAATGTCAAAATATGTCATGATGGCGATCACTAAAAGTGTTATGGTGTCATTGCTACCTTGTTTGGTCGGTTGCTTTAGTTGGAATTCCATATCGGTGTTACAGATGAAACTGCAGCTTCATGTGGATGCATCTAATATGCTGATGCGTCACCATCACATTGTCCGAAACATACAGGAGCGAGTCTGAGTGAGTGTGTGCATCAATTAATTAAATTTGAGTTTCTCGGTCTGCGCATGCGTAAATGGCATTCAACGCAAATCACTGCTGATTGCCGACCAAATTCGATTTCTTTGAAAACACTTTGGTATGAGTGCAATACCCGAGAGACGACCTTAAAATCATTGAAATCGCTTCAACCGTTATGATGCTAGCCGGGCTAAAGAAACAGACGGAAGAAAAAGTATAATTCGGTGATTTTTTGCATTCTCCCGATTGGGTACTTTAGTGATTTATTTTGATGGTTTTTTATGTCTCGGTAGTTATGAAAACGCTCAAGAATAAAAGGTATGACTTCACTCTATGAGACTATAACAGACTTTTAAGAGTATCATTTTGTGCACATTTGATGAGGTGGCTATTTTTTTTTTCCATTGCATCCCTCCACATGCAATACGACCGTACTCGACACGAGGGAGTCTTTGTTTGTTCCTGATATGTTTCCAAACCCTTGTGCCAATTTCTCTTTAATGTGCTGCACCACTTTATTTTCACACGTGAAAGGTCAATGTCACAATAAAATAAACTTTCAATTCTGAATCAAATTGATGTAAAAATATGAAATAACTGCACTTTGAATGATCGAGCACTGTATGTATGTCTGGTCTCCCCCTCGGCGGGCACAGGACGGAGCTCGGCTTGCCCTCTCCTTGAGCTTCAGGTTCAAGGTGATTGATTCTCTGTACAGAATTGAACCACTTTTTTTGAAATATTTTTTTTCTGTATGCAGAATATATACAGGGTCGACAGTCTCCATGGCACTACACTGGGTGTAATGAGGGGTCACACGCTCCTATCTGACCTGAAACACGGAAATAAAGCCACATGGGCCATCACTGTTGTGATGCACTCCCCAATTTATTTTTGCTACAGCTTTAATCAACAAACCTTTTTATGTGTTACTAAAGTATAAATAACCCGATCTTGATTGGTTGATAAAACCTGTATTTTGTATGTACTGCTTCAAGTGACTGATTGGATTTGTCATGAAAGGGATGAGCCTGGAGTTGTTCAAAATGGGCATTTTCTGTGTTGATAATATGCAGTACATTTCATCTTTGCATTATGCCGATGTTGTATTCAAAGTGCTCCCTGGAGATTTTTACTCATATTAGAGATGGGGGAGTCCATAGAGGGGATGGGAGGGGGAGGGGCGGTGGCGGTAAAGGGTTGTGCATTATAGGTGGGTTCATGCTTTCGGAGCATAGTGATTTAAATGTGGCCAATAAAGTAAAGGGTGATGAAGAAGGAAGTGCATTAAATTGAGAAATGTCTCCAGGTTTACTCCAGTATCTCATTAGATGTCATGCAGGTAGATGGAATTGAGTCTGTTTGCCTGCATGGAATCCACACATACAGTAGCTCCAGATTCCATTTATAGAAATCTAATATGAGGGTGAGCAACGAGTAGGATGAATATAATCAAAATATAACTAAATTTGCAATAATTTGTCATCTATGAATTGTGTACAGACTGCGTAATATCAGAAGCTTACTTTGCAGATAAACAACATTTGGATGATATCAGTTCTCCAAGAGGGAATTGGTCATGACACAGTTCACATTCACCTGGGCTTCATTTAAAATATGCATGCTGGGGCATAAGTTGCTCACATGGCAGAATACAAAGCCAATGACCTGATCATGTTCCTCGACTTCCTCAATTGATATCATGCTGAAGGAAAAGGCTTTCCTATCCATATCATAATGAGCGGAAAAACCTGGATACATCAATTTTAGCCAAAGAGTACCCACTAGAGCACACACGGCATGTCATCCAAGCAGCTCAAAAGTTTAAAACAAGTTCGTGCCAACATTGTGCATGTGTCGCTCTTGTTATTACCTCTGCCATTGAAGGAGGCTGGAGGTTATGTTTTCACCCCTGTCATTGTCTGTCTGTCTGTTTTTTTTTTTGTTTTTTTTTGTATACCTTGGTCGAGGCTCGTATGAGAGCTAACACACAACTCACAGCAAGGAGGCATGAGACAAGAGGGGCGGGAGTGGAAGGGACAAAACAGTGGGGAACAGACACATTAGGTGAACTGTGGAAGGGCGAGGGATGGGGATGGGACGGGGAACATGGCGAATAGAAGATGGACATTACAGGGACTTTCAGGAAGGAAAGCAGGGGAATTGAAGGAAGTGGGCTTGGGTGGATTATCGGGGGTAGAAAAGATCGAGGATTTGGATGGGGGAAGATAAGAGGTGGTGGTGAACAGCTGTTTTGAAAGCCTGGAGGGAAGAATGGGAAAAAATAGAGTGAGGAAGTTTATTCCAAAGG